>NC_138131.1:16223336-16384020 GCF_964188305.1 Podarcis bocagei
TAAACAGCCCTGGTTGGCTTCCTTAACTTCAGGCCCAGGCTTTGGGGTTGTGTATTTAATAGATGGCCAGCTCCAGGTTGCAGCTATTGTTGCTTCTGAGCTCTGAAGAGAGCGAGAGATTCATTACCCTCTAAAACACAATGGACATTTATCACACTGTGGGTTATTCAAATCCAGCACCAATTGCAGGCCACCCCCATTCTTTGCTAGCCCTCCTCTGCAACACACTTATTGTTTTGGGGCTCCAGTAAAGACCTTGGCCCAACCAGCCGCTGCCTTCAGTCCACTGTCTCCTGCGTGACTTCCTGCATCAGAGCTCTGGAGCTGGCTCTGGAGCCAGTTTTGGACCATACCAGAGCTCGTCTGCTGCATCCCTGGCAGCAGATGCTGCCAGCTCAAATGGATTTGCAGGAGCTGAGCAGGGAAGAAAGAGAAAGAGAGAGAGATGGTGGGGTTTTTTTAAAAAATTAAAAAGCTACCCAGAGGCAAACAATCAGTGAAGAAGTTTTGGGGAGGGGCCCAAGGGGGACATTTGGAAGGAAAACATCCAGCCTCTGGATACTCCACTTCTCCCCCCCCCCCAAAAAAAAAGTCAGTTGGGGATGCCTGTGAGCAGATAGGTCTTGGCCAACATCCGTGTGCATGCTGCCTGATTTGGAAGGAAGAAAACAAGTAGCAGGTATAAAGGAGCAAAGGAACTCAGCTGGTAATTAGGAAACTCCACATTGTATGGGTGGCAATGCGGGTGGGGTGGGCAACCATGCTTAGATATTACTTTAGGAGGTACTTTTGTAGACCAATGCTAAGAAATATACTATTGTTATTTTCTATTATCCTTCTCTCATTTTTGTTTGTGTTTTTAAATTTCTGGTTGCTTTTCTTTCCAATCGTCTAGCAGGGAATTTATAGTATCACTAGTATCTGGATGGAAAAATCTAGGAAATTGCAAGGAGAGGGAATATCTCTGGGTATATATACAGCAGGGGAGTAAATGTACATATCTAACTAACAGGTCAACAGCTGTATCTGTTGGGATTTAGTCGCTCCTGCTCCAAACTGCTGTGGCTGTGCTTTGCTTTATTTTAAAGTTATAATCATTATTAAGATCATCATCAATTGTGTGGGTTTCTAAAACATTAATGTTCCATCTCTCTCTCTCTCTCTCTCTCTCTCTCTCTCTCCCCCCCCCCTTCCAGGATTGCCTATAATTAGCTAGTAAGACTTTAAACTTCCTTTCTGCTAGCGATTCTGCTTTAGGTTTAGACCAGTTCCGTGTGGGCCAGATACTTCAAATCAGCTGAAATGAAATTTAAATCTCCACTTGGACCCTTTCTGCAATTTTCCACAGGGGAAGCTGTGTCTCATATGAGATAAGACTAACTATTTGAAGGGGAAAGAAAGGCAAATCAGCACTTAACCACTTCTTTACGAAAAAGTGAAAGTCTTTCTAATTTGCATCCCCATAGATTCATGCCAATTCTAGAATATTTATTACAGCAATAAAAACAAAACTCTGAACCACTGCAAATATGAGCCTTCAGGTTTGGAAGAGGGGCGGAGAAGGAGACAGACAATAGAATGGACCATTTGATGCTGACCTTTTGAATCCTGTTTTTGATCATGCAAATAAAACAGAAATGAAATAAGATAGGTAGGATTTGATTGTTTTGTTTTTGTTTTGTTTGAGTGGGGAATTTCATCCTGTAAACTGGATGTTTGATCTTTGTTGGTAAAAGCAGGAAAATTGCATCTAATTTTACAGGGAAAAACTAAATTTGGAAAAAGGGTGATGATTGTGAAATATAGTTCTAAATTCCATTTCCTTTTTGCTGCTCCTGTAAGACCAAGTTGGGAACGAAATGGTCCAAAATACAGAACCACAGTGTATATTTTTAAAAATAAAGTAAAATATTTTTCTTTTTAAAACCATTATTTTGAATGTTTGTGACGAGGTGGTGGTGGGCAATGAAAACAGTGTTCTTTGCAGGATACTCGGGGGTGGCGTTTCAGAGGCTGATGACCTGTTCCAAGATCCCATTTAAAAAAGCAGAAGGAAAATAGGTTTTTTACCTCTTAGATGATATTTCTCACTGCACCCACAGGGAAGGGGATCAACAATTATTTATTCAAAACTTATCTGGGGTTTATGTGTGTAAGAGGGTGTGAGCCACCTCCACCCCACTCAATCAATTTTACTTTATCATATAAACAAATTGGACATTCTTATTTTGAAAGCCTAGTCAGATTCACAGGCATAGGCAACAGCAGGTGCTTAGAAGGGATAGATTCCCTGAAACACATTTTCACTCCCCTCCCCCACTCATGCCCTGCCAAAACGATCTGATTAGATTAATAGTGAGAAATGAAGGAGGGGGAAGAGAGAGGCAGGAGGCAGGATGAGAGAAATGGGAGAGGGAGAGGAAGGGGAGAGGGAGAGGGAGAAGAAGGAGTGCAAAAGTGATCAAGGGGACAGTTTGGGCATGCTGTGGTTTTTCCTAGGAAAATGTCTATTTTTGTTTGTTGTTGTTGCTGCTGTTTAATTTTATTTCTCTCCCTGTAAGAGAGATGTCAACACAAAACACGGAGAGATCCTGGAACCTTTGCTTCTGATTGTCCAAACGCAATTCTTGTCCAGGAAACATAGAAACCAAGAATTGTGTCTGGACATCTGGGGCTGAGTCTTCAACTCCCTCACATCAACCTTTCAGGAGATGGAGCTGGGGTGGGGATCAAAGGACTTATTCCAATCTATGATCCACAAGGCAATCCATCCCCTTGCCTGTTACTCAAGATGGAATTTCTCAAAAGTTGGGACCTGCGATTTCTCAATAAAATAGGTGTAGAGTTATTTTATGATTTTCATTATTTAGTCTACTGCTGGATGCCATTGAAAAACCCACAATTTAAGTGGTTAAAATATCTGTTAATATGTTAAAGCAGATTTTATGTTGTGTGTGTGTATTCATATATTTTCTTTCTTTGTTTAATTCTTGTCTACTTGTTCTGAACCTGAATAAAGAATTTAGACTGATTTTCCATTGATTTCCCCCCCTCATTTTCTCTTAAAAGAATTAAGCTATGAATTTCTTGAAAATCATTTAAAATAAAAAAATGAAGCCACTGGCATTAAATTAAACTGGATTTTTTTTAAGCGGGGTAGGAAGAGAAATAAAGAAATGGGCGTAAAGAACATTCAGATAGGAATCTTTTTGCCAGAACATGGTTGAAGACAGCAGAGCAAGGCAGAGTCTGGTGTACCTTGAAATTTCCCTCCTTGGATGAATTTGAATAACTCTTGGATTGAGTTTGTGTGTAAAATCATACAAATTAAGGCTGGGAGCAGCGCATGGCATCTATCTATCTATCTATCTATCTATCTAGATTAGTTTAAGCTGCTTACAAATGAAATATAAACATGAACATGGCAGGCATGGCATGGCATTTTTATATTAAAAGCAGCAAAATGGGAGAGTTACTGGCTGGCAATACCTGAAGGGGGTCAGGGAGAAGAAGGTGGAACCACATGGTTTCAAAAGGCTCACACTCTGGGAACAATTAAATCAGGGGTCCTCAAACTTTTTAAACAGGGGGCCAGTTCACTGTCCCTCAGACAGTGTTGGGGGCCGGACTATAGTTTGAAAAAAATATGAACGAATTCCTATGCACACTGCACATATTTTATTTGTGGTGCACAAAAAACAGGAAAAACAATACAATATTTAAAATGAATAACGATTTTAATCAACATAAACTTATAAGTATTTCAATGGGAAGTATTGGCCTGCTTTTGGCTAATGAGATGGTCAATATCTGATTCCATATTTGTCACTGCTAGTTGTAGCAAGTGATGCAAGTGTTCATCCTGCAATCTGAGGCTCTTCTTCGCGTGTCTCCCCCACAAGAGGTCTGGAGGCCTGCAACACAAGAATGGGCCAGCAGCCTCCTTACATTGTTCTGAATTCAATAAGGCGTTAGAATGTAATCTAACTCCTAAATGGTTGGATCTGGCAAAGGTTGGAAATAACACAGGGCAGTTTCCTCATGAGGTAGTCATGTGATAATGGCTTAGTCAGATGGGCCATTGGGGGAGGGAAGTGGGGGGATCGGGTTGCTTTTCCGGATTGGGTGGGGGGGAGTTGTGACTAAGAAACAATAGGAGGGGCAGGAATCGCGCTCTGCAGTCGCCTGGAGCTTTGCAAAAAAGGGGGGTAATGGGGAAGGTTGTTGCTTGATCCCTCCCCCCCCCCATGGTCTTCTCAGCCTGCACTGCGATCTCTTTGAGGCCATTGCACAGAAATGCACCCCAGGACTTTTTTTTTACGTTTCCCACGCACTCCCTTCTTTTCCAGCCCCCCACCTCACCCCATCCCAGTGATTAATGCATGCAGCTCTGTGGGGCTGGAAAGAGGGGCGGGCAGAGTTGTATGGTCTTGCCCCCCCTTCTCAAACTGGGGAGGCAGCCGCTTTAGGAAGGCGAGGGGAGGGCAGGAGTCGTTGCACTGCATCTCTGGGGGCTGATCCCCCTCCTGTTCGTGGCTTTCCTTGATCCCGTCTCTGGCGATCTGTGGCTTCCCCTCTCCCTCTGTAAGGGTGGGCATGCACTGTAAGTAGTGGTTTCATATTTTGCTCACCCATCAAGCTGGTTTGTTTGTATCCCCCCCCCACCGTCTGATCTGCCTTTTCCTCTCACAGTGACTCATTCTCTTTTAACTGCCGTCGCTGGTGGAAGCCACAATTGCTGGGCGGGGCAGGTTCAGGACCCTGGCTGGCCGGATCTGGCCCGTGAGCCATAGTTTGAGGATCCCTGCATTAAAGGGTTGATCATACAGGAAAGGGGAAGGCTTGGCAATGGTCCTTGGCCTTTTCAAAAGCAACTCATCTGGCTCTCCCCACCCCTTTCACTGTTTCCTCCATTTCCTAGATTGTCTGGCTCTAAGGAGTGCTTCTCTCTCCCTCAGACACTGAAATGTTTGTATTTTAACTGTATAAATTTTGTAGAAGTCAGACTTTCACTCCACTCCACAGTATTAATAGACATGGGGCTGCTGATCATGAGGGTGGGTGTCATTTCTTGTTGAAAACCAGTTTGGAGGTGGATGGTGGTGCTGGTGGGGAAGCCTAGGCCACACAGAGCCATCCCTTTTTACAAGTGGGAGTTAAAAAGTAGGCACATTCTAGGACTTTTTCTAAAACAGGTGAGACTTTTACTGCTGATCACCCTTGAAGTTTGATGAGCTGTTAAACCCATGAAATAGACAAAGCTTCAGTGCCAGAAGAAGAAAAACATCCACCAATGCAGCCTCTAACAAAGAAAACTTGTCCATGTTACCAGAAAATAGGGGGATGCCTTTAACAGCCTAACTCCTGTGATAGGAATTTTGAGGTCTTAGATATATGGTAATGTTCGTAAGTGTACCAACCAAGCACGTACATAGATCAACACAGGAAGACCAACCTGGAACCATTTTGATTCCTAAACTGAGCAAATGTTTTCCCTGCAAGGTCAAAGTGGGAAACCTCCCCATTGTCTCTTTCCTCACAAATCCTGTCTTAAGGGCACATTTAAGATATGAATAGGGTGTGAGCCTGTGACCTGGCCCAGGAACTAAGTATTTATCATTACAAAAGACTGGCTAGGCTCCCCAGTCAATCCAATCAAGTAACCTGCCAGACAGGAGATAAACAATGACAGGAGAAAAACAACATTCGTGATGTAGGTGTGATGTATCTGGGGGGTGGTCTTAGGTTACTCCCCTTCTGTGATGTATGTATGATGTTTCTGGGGGTGGTCTTGATGTACAGGGTGGCAATTTCAAAAGTCTTTATAAGGCCTTGCGCACCATTGTTCTGGGTTCCTCCTCCTTTCCTGCGGGTGAGGGGAGCAGCCTGTTGCAACAGATCAATAAAGATCAAGCTTACTAGCTGCTTTGCTTCTCAATATTCTCTGGTTGGCCTCTGTTATTTTCTCCTACCAATAGGGAACCTACATAAGGACTCTATATGGGCTCTTGGATACCCCATAAGGGAAAAGGGCAATTTTTGTATACAACACTCCCATTTTAAGGGACTCAGGCTCCCCCAGATTTGTCATTGGTCAGAGAAGAATGAACTGAGGCAGGATCCAGTGAAAGCAAGGCAGTTCTTTATTATTTTGTTGCCACAGGGTCCCCTTCCCTGCCCACTTTATAGGAGGTGATGTTATGTATTGAGTTGAATAGGATCCAAACTGCAACAGTCTGATTGGTCCTATAACAATAGGATCCAAAATGCAGCAGTCTGATTGGTCCTACCTAGAACAATAGGATTCAGAATGCAGCAGTCTGATTGGTCCTAGAACAATGCAGCAGTATGATTGGTTGGCAGGAACCACCCAATCCTGCTCCAGATAGAAGTGAATCCACAACCTGATTGGCTTACAGTAGAATTCCGGAATTAGCCAATCATGTGCAGCCCATTGTGTAAATAATGTATATAAAGCAGATACTGTGAGGGGACTTCCATTCATTCCTCCTCACCACTATGAGCTGAATAAAGAGCATGAAATCACTTTGCGACTCTGAGTATATTTCACTGGCGAAGAAGGTGGGATCCTGCTGAGCTGACTGCCACACACAGCACCGCAGCATTGCCACCTACCGCACTGCTGCCTCACACCGTGTATCCAGGCTTCAGCTCCGGGACACAAGGAACTCAGAATGGCAGCCAACAGCAGCTTCTCGCCATTCAACCCAGCATCTGGAGACTGGGAAGCGTACGCCTCCCGTTTCACCTTCCTCCTAGAAGCCAAAGGTGTCACCGACGAAGAAGACGCCAAGAAGAGGGCGATATTCTTCAGCGTCTGCGGAGAGGAGACGTTTGAAATCGCCCGGGCTCTCCTTGCGCCTGAAGACGTCGCTACTGTTCCATACAAAACAATAATGGAACAGCTGAAGGGGCACTTTTCGCCACAGCCCTCAGTGGTGGCTCGTCGAAATGCCTTCTACGCAAAGCAGCAAGCCCCTGGGGAAACCATAACTGGGTTCGTGACCTCTCTCTGCCAAGCCGCCCGGTTCTGCAACTTCTCAGAGCTGGAGAACATGCTCCGTGACCGCCTCGTCGGTGGCCTGAAGGATGAGAAGCTGCAACGACGCCTCTACGCTAAGAAGGACCTAACGTTCCAGGTCGCTCTGGAGGAGGCCCTGGCAACGGAAGCTGCCGAGAGGTCGATGCAAGAGGCACGGCCGAGCCTGCCATCCCAACCGAGGGTCCACCACGAAGACCTCACCGACGACTCAGGATCCGACAGGGAGGAGGTGCACTGAGTACAGCAGCGCACTCAAGCAGCGCACAGACTACAGCTGCCTCGACGAGAAGGAGGAAACTTCGTAAGCTGTGGGGAGAGTCACGAGAGGAGGACCTGCCGTTTCCGCAATGCAGAGTGCAGGCAGTGCAGAAAATCGGGACACATCGCCCGGGTGTGTCGGGCTCGGCCCACCCGACACCAGGCATCAGATCACCAATCCAAGAGCCCCAGGTCCCGGGGCCCAACGCTCCAAGGCAACTCGACGGAGCTCACGGACTGCCAGGTATACCAGTTGCCCCACCCCAACATAGAGAAAATTTATGTAGAGGTACAGATAGAGGGGGCCCCATGCCGCATGGAGCTTGACACGGGTTCAACTCTATCCATAATCTCGGCAAGGACCTTAAGGAAACTGTGTCCTACTGGGGGTCCCAAACTCAGGCCGGCCCCATTCACCCTACGGGACTTCCAGAAACATAAGGTCCCCACAAAGGGGGTGGGGACCTTCAGGGTGCAATACCGAGGGCGGACGCGGCAACTGGACTTGCTTGTGGTCAAGGGCCCCTACATTAGCTTACTGGGATTGGCATGGTTTGGACCACTGGGGCTAGCTGTCACCGGGGTGAACCACACTAGCTTACAAGTGGACGTGGACGCCATATGCAAGGAATTTCCAGGGGTTTTCGATGGGAAATTGGGACAGTATACGGGCCCCCCCATTGCGCTACAGCTTGACCCCGCAGTACGACCAGTCAGGCTCAAGGCCCGCTGGGTCCCGTTCGCCTTGAAACCCCGTATAGACGAGGAATTGGACCGACACATGGAGCCAGGAGTGCTGGAGCCGGTGCCTAATGCCCCCTGGGAAACCCCAATCGTCACACCCGTCAAGCCTAATGGTTTGGTCCGCATCTGCGCAGACTACAAATGTACCATAAACAAGGCCCTCACGGCCCACGCATACCCAGTGCCAGTGGTCAGCCATGTCCTTGGTTCTGGCTCGTGTTCCAAGGATGCTGGCTGTGATGGGGCTGTTTGGTCTGGTGCAACCAGCTCGGTCAGTCATGGTTCTGGTTCCGGTGTCCTTTCGGCCTCACGGGTCCTCTCTGTATTTACTGATTCTGCCTCTCCTGCTGGCCCCTCCTGCTCTATGGGCCTCACTGCCCCGCTGTTCCCTTGGGACTCCTCTGACCTGTCCTCCTCCTGGGTTTCTCCTGGGAATCGTCGCCGTATCTGGTTGCAGTGGCGGCGCCAGCATTGCCCCCCATCCGTTCGTGTCAGACACCAGCAGTCTGGAAGACCCATGCATGCATCCTGCATGAAAATAATGGTTATCAGGCATCACACGTCTCTCCAACCTTCCCCCCCATGTTGGCAAGAACAAGCCATTTATACAATCAGCATGTAAAATGTTGCTTCCGTTCTTCTGGATGGTCGCTTTCTGTTTGCTGAAAGAAACAGAACAAGCAAGAACAAGCCATTTATACAATCAGCATGTAAAATGCCGCTTCCGTTCTTCTGGATGGTCGCTTTCTGTTTTCTGAAGATACAGTACAGCCATGCTGCATCAGCTGGGATTCTCTCAGCCTGCTGCGTTTTTGACTTGGAATGAAAAACACGTTAGACAACATAACGTTACAGCATTTCAGTTCCACAGTCCTGGTGCTTTGCACCTCCAAGGAGTCTCCACCCGACTGGTGGATCGGACCCTTCTGTGGTGTAAGACTTGCTGAAGTCTTGCATCTCTGGCCTTGCTTCATGCTGCCTTTGGAAAATGCTGCAGATCTTCCTGGCCTTTGGACTCTGTCCAAACTTCCCACAGGAAAACAGTTAACACGAAGAAAAAAGAAAAGAAAAAAAGAAAAATCAATAATTTCATATCTTATACTTCATTTACTAGTTTCCTGACCTCCTCACACCTCCCTTTTTGTATTCCAGTTCAGATATTTAATTCAGCAAGTCCTTACCCTCTATCATTTGTCCTTACTCAGCATCTTAACCTATTATAAATATATATTTCCCACCATTATCAATCCATATATGCATATTCTTGTTAATCTTTTTACCAACACCGCTTATTTTCAATCCAACATCCCTTTAACATTCATTAATTTTACAGTATTTCTGCAAGTAGTCTTTAAATTTTTTCCATTCTTCTTCCACCGCCTCTTCTCCCTGATCTCGGATTCTGCCAGTCATTTCTGCCAATTCCATGTACTCTATCACCTTCATCTGCCATTCTTCCAGTGTGGGTAAATCTTGTGTCTTCCAATACTTTGCGATGAGTATTCTTGCTGCTGTTGTAGCGTACATAAAAAAGGTTCAATCCTTCTTTGGCACCAATTGGCTGATCATGCCCAGGAGAAAGGCCTCTGCAATTTCAATTTATCTCCTTCTTGCTCCAGGACTTCTGTGTTTTTAATTAATATCCAGTCCTTAATCCATGTCCAGCTTGCTGCCTCAAAGTACAGTTTAAGGTCAGAGACCGCAAAGCCTCCTCTTTCCTTCAGCTCTGTTAGTAGCTTAAATTTTATGCGCGGCTTTTTCCCTTGCCAAATAAATTTGGCAAGGTCTTTCTGCCATTCCTTAAAACACTTTACACCTCTAATTATAGGTATTGTTTGGAACATAAAAATCTTTGGCAATGCCATCATTTAAACTGTGGATATTCTTCCCCACAGTGACAAATTCAATTTCCCCCAGATCTCTAATTCTTTTTTTATTTCCTTCCACTTCTTCTCGTAATTATCCTTATATAAATTTATATTTTTATTGGTGATCCAAACCCTCAAATAATTTACTTTATTAGTTACCTTTAAACCTGTTGTATTTTCCAATTCCTCTTGTTCTGACTTACGTAAATTTTTCGTTAATAATTTGGATTTTCTTTTATTCAATTTGTTGTTGTTGTTTAGAAGATATTTATTAAGATTTTTTAAAGATATTACAATACAAAATGGGAAAAAACACACAAAATAAAACTGATTAAAAAACCACTCCATTTTTCTATTACTTATTTTCCTTAGCTTGTTTCCCGGACCTCCTCATACCTCCCTTTTTTGTATTCCAGTTCAATTTGTTGGCTCAGCAAATCCTTACCCTCTTTGTTTATCCTAATCTTTGATCTTAAAATAGTAACATTAGATTTTTCCCTATTAACAACCCATTTTTCATATTCCCTTAAAGCATTACAGCTGGAAACCACTTAGTTTCTATCCAACATCCTTCTAACATTCATTAATTTTACAATATTTCTGTAGATAGTCTTTAAATTTCTTCCAATCTTCTTCCACCGACTCTTCTCCCTGGTCTCGGATTCTGCCAGTCATTTCTGCCAGTTCCATATAGTCCATCAACTTCATCTGCCATTCTTCCAGAGTGGGTAAATCTTGTGTCTTCCAATACTTTGCAATGAGTATTCTTGCTGCTGTTGTAGCGTACATAAAAAAAAGTTTTAACTTTCTATGGCACCAATTGGCCAACTATGCCCAGGAGGAAGGCCTCTGGTTTCTTCAAGAAGGTATATTTAAATACCTTTTTTAGTTCATTATATATCATTTCCCAGAAAGCCTTAATCCTTGGGCACGTCCACCAAAGGTGAAAGAATGTACCTTCTTTTATTCAATTTGAACTCAGAGACCGTCCCATATTCTTCCAGTTCTGCAAGCATTTTGGATACTTTCCACTGGGTTTTCAGTGGTTACGATTACATCGTAGGAGAGAGGGCACCCCTGTCTTGTCCCCTTTTCAATGCTGAACTCTTCGGTGATCTCGTTATTTATTAGCAATTTTGCTTTTGGGTTATCATATACCGCCCTAATTCCATTAATTATCCCCCCCCCCCATGTCCAGACCTTTAAAAGTTTCCAATGGGAAATTCCATGATACTCTATCAAAGGCTTTTTCTGCATCGACCAATAACATGGCAATCTTTTTACTTGGTTTCATTTCCACATACTCCAAAAGGTCAATTATTATTCTTGTATTATCTTTTATGTGTCTATCCGGTAGGAAACCCGGCTGGCCTCTGCTGATTATTTTGTTTAGAATCTTTTTTAATCTATTAGCCATCACTCCAGTATAGATTTTATAATCTGTATTCAACAGGGAGATTGGTCTATAATTTTTCATTTCTGTCAGCTCCATTCCCTGTTTCGGGATTAGAGTGATCAGTGCTTCTTTCCATGATTGTGGTATATCCTTTCCCCCCAATATTCATTATTCTATGTAATATAGGGTGGATTACTTCTTCCAGGTTCCTATAGTATATTAATGTGATTATGTCTAGGCCTGGCGATTTGCCACTCTTCATTTTCTTTATCACTTGTGCTATTTCATCTATTTCTATACTAGAATTTAGGGCCTCAACTTCTTTTTCAATTCTTGGTAATTTATTTTGTTGTAAATACTCTTCCATTTTATTAACATCTAATTGTTCTTGTTTATACAATTCTTTATAAAAATTTAAAATGTTAGTTTTATTTTTACTGGGTCAGTTACCGTATTTTTCGCTCTATAAGATGCACATTTTCCCCTCCAAAAATTAAGGGGAAATGTGTGTGCGTCTTATGGAGCGAATGCAGGCTCCTTGGCTTCAGCGATAGCAATGCGAAGCCTCCGAAGCGCAGTAAGAGTGTTCCCGCCGTGCTCCGGAGGCTTCGCGTTGCTTTCGCTGAAGGGTAGGTGCCCCTTCAGCTAAGGGGGAGGAGAAATGGAAGGGGCTCCGTTTCTCCTGCTGCTTCGCTGAAGGGGCGCTGCACAGAGAGGGGGAGATTTTTCCCCCCATGTTCTCCCCCTCTAAAACAAGGTGCATCCTATGGTCGGGTGCGTCCTATAAAGCGAAAAATATGGTATTTCCTCCCCTTGGTCCAGTATTTTATTTATTATTATTATTGTTTGCTTTTCCTTTATCATCCAAGCTAACATCTTACTGGGCTTATTGGCAGACTCAAAATACCTTTGTTTTGCCCATTTAAATTTATTTTCTACTTCCTTATTTAATATATTAAAAATATGGGATTGCAATATCTTTATTTTTTGTAATATTTCAAAAAAAGAAAAAAAGAAAGCCAGAGACAGATTTAATTGTCTTTGACGGAGACCCCCCGATGGTCCCAGCAATTCAGATAACACCGTCGATGCCGGGAAATCGGGAAAATGCTACAAATCAACCCCGAGAACAACAACACCGTGTATATCCTAAGAACGGTTGCATCATTACCCAACCAGTGGTAGAGCTGATAACAATTTCCCCACCACAATGAAGCCAAGCCAGTTATGGAACGTGCAGCCTTAACATTATCTCATGGAACATAGCGGGTTGGGCCAACAAACTAGGGGACGAGCCATTTCGTGAATATATAACGGGTTTTGACATAATAATGCTGCAGGAAACTTGGGCAACTGACAACATAGTTCTCGACGGTTACCACGCCTATGAAATCAAGGCCTCTAAACCGCTCGGAAGGGGACAACCGAGGGGGGGCCTAGTAACTCTGGTTTCCACTCAATGGGTGTCACAAGTTACTGATTGCTCAGTTTTTGAGCAGCTGGCACTGGGGATCACTTTGCATCTGGAATCCAAGAGCATCATTCTCGTTTCAGCTTATATCCCACCATATACAGTGCAAACACAGATAGAGAGCACGTGGCGTAAACTCCATAGTTTCCTTTATTCCCTACAAATTAGGTACCCTGGATCGCCATTTTACCTAATGGGAGATATGAATGCCAGAATAGGCTCAAATGATGATAGCCTGGAAATAAAATTCCCAATATTAAGAGATCTAAAGGAAAATAGCACCCTCTTTCTAAACCCACCCCCTCGTAGACATTTGAAAGATTGCCAAATCAACTATGCTGGATTCTGCCTGGCTTTTTAACAAATAAGTCTTGACCTCATCATTGCTAATGGGGCATTCCCCGGGGACAGAGAAGGCGAGTACACATTCATAAATACAAATGGAGCCAGCACAGTAGGCTACTGTCTCACTAACAGAGAGGCCTTCGAATCAATTAAAAAATTCACCATAGATAATAGGACTGAAAGCGACCACCTACCTCTAATCATCTCCACTACTGGCTAAAACTCAATTCAGCACTCTTACATAGAACATGGGGATATAGATAAAGCAAATGATCCAGCATTGCGTAGAAAAAAATGGACACCTGAGATAGCAATTGCAGTTGAGAATAGATTGAATTCACAAACTGCAGTTAAGTTAAGATCAATTATAAGAAACAATTTATCAATAGACTCCTCACTGACGGCTTACGAAAATCTCATTGAGTCCTTGCAGGATGTGGTCTCGGTCAACATAAACTCAACCGGCAAGCCACACACTGCTAAAGGGCGCTGCTGGTTTGACCAAGAGTGCCACACAAAGAAGGAAGCCTTAAGGAACGCTTATTTGGCTTATAGAAACGCTGGACTAAATTACTTACCTCCATCTTATTTCAAAATCAAAAAAGGCAGTCCGAACAAAATTCCTGGTCCCTGCTATTGAATGCCTCACTAAACAATTAAACTAAACTCTTTTGGCAACTGGTCTCCGACTCAATGAAAAATAGTTCTTCAGCCCCCAGCTGTGCCATTCCAGCTCAGGTTTGGGAGAACCACTTCAGAAATATATTTATGGAAAATCCAAACCTCCCTTCCAGCTTCCAGGATGATGACAGGGCAGAATTGTCACTGCTCCCTAATTGGAGGCCGGTTACTGTGGAGGAAGTCCATACATTAATTGGGAATCTGAAGAGTGGAAAGGCTCCGGGGAAAGACTTTATCCCAGCGGAGTTGATTACATTAAACGAGCACTGGTGGGCTCCGCTTCTGGCAGCACTTTTTACAGTAGTAAATAACTCGGGTAAGGTACCATATAGCTGGAAACATGCTATAGTGGTCTCAATCTTTAAGAGAGGCCACCCAAATGTACCTTCCAATTATAGGCCAATTAGCCTGCTCTCAATAATTGGGAAGCTGTATGCCCGTTTCCTCAGTAGCAAACTGACAACTTTTCTAAATGAACACAATATACTATCTGAAGCCCAGGCAGCTTTTCGTGAGAACCATTCAACAACAGACCACTGTCTAATGCTGTCCTTCCTAGCCGAGAAGTATACCAGGCCTCTACAGGGTTAACTCTTCGTGGCCTTCATGGATCTGAAATCAGCATTTGACTCCATCCCCAGATCCCAGCTATGGTCCAAATTAAGTCTGATTTTGCAGGACAAACGACTTCTCTTTCTCATAAAAGCCCTGTATAATGGAACCAAACTGCAGTTCCGATGCGGTCGACAGGGACAGCTATTGAACAGCATCGAGATGACTAGGGGGGTGAGACAGGGTTGTATTTTGGCCCCCACATTGTTTTGTCTATTCTTAAACGACTTAGAAGAGAACTTAATGGACCCAGATGGACACATTCCAAAAATAGGAATGAGAAGGACCCCTTGTTGTTATATGCTGATGACGCGGCCATCATCTCACGTTCCAGACCGGGTTTGAATTATCTGCTGAGGAAATTTTCTGATTACTGTTCTGGAAATTGTTTATCCATTAATTATGAAAAATCTAAAATTTTAGCCTTCGAAAGAAGATTCTCCCGGTCTAAATGGGTGCTGGATGGCCATAACCTTGAACAGATAAAATACTTCAGTTATCTAGGGCTCACATTCCATCATACAAGAAGCTTGGAAGCACCATTGGCAAACCTCCCTTCAAAAGGTGGAGATTACAAAGCTAGCCATACTCAGATTCTTCTTCACAAAGGGCGGAAAAAATGTTCCAGCAGCCTTAAGTGTTTTCAACGCAAAACCCGTTTCCCAACTCCTTTATGCAGCAAATGTCTGGCATAATGGGGACCTGCCAAAGCTAGATGGCTTTCAGGCAAAATTTCTATGATCTCTGCTGCAGGTACCCAACTGCGTCCCCAACTCCGTACTTCTGTTAGAAGCTGGTGAATGCCCAATTTCAACTAAAGCGTGGTGGGCTGCCCTAAAACATTGGCTCAGGATTTCAATGTTTAATCTAGGGAAGGGTTTGTACCAACACCTGACCAGCGAGGAATTTGTCAGCAAATGGCAGAAAACCATGGCTAAAAAAGCCACCTCTATTGGTCTGTCTCTCCCCCCCAACTGTATTACCTGGGTTATGAAGGCGCCCAAAAGATTTTAAAGCAAAGATTATGGGATAATGCACACAGTGACTTGCGATCTCGATCACACGCAGTCTGTAGTCCGCTGGCAGTAGGAGTTCAATATGGGTATGTCTTTAAGTTAACATCTTACATTAAAAACCTGACAGTACCAAACTATCGAAGGCTTTTCACCAAAGCCAGACTAAATGTCTCTCCCTCTGTAGTGTTGGATGGCAGGTTGAGAGGAGTTCCCTACCAGGACAGACTTTGCTCGTGTGCACAAGACATCAATTCCATAAAACATATTTTGTTGCATTGTGCAAAATATGAGCAGGCCAGGGCTGAACTGATACTACCCTTGCTGGTACCTTTCCCGGGAAAATCAGAGGCTCACTATGTCAGGTTCCTACTGGAAGACCGGACAAATGCTAGAACGTTAGCAGTGGCAAAGTTTTTATCGCTGGTTTCAAGAACAAATGAGCCCTATATTCTGAACAAAATGCTTGTCTAACCTGGAGGTAGGCTGTATGAATTGTGTATTGATTTGTAATGATTTGTTGGGTCTCTGGACCGTAATAAAGATTGATTGATTGATTGTAATATTTTATGACTTTTTGGATTTTTGATCAATTCTTTTTCATTAATTCTTATCTGTTTAGTTAACTCTTGGATATGTTTGTCTTTTTTCTTCTTCAGCCTAGCCATTTGCTGTATTCCAAGACCCCTCATGTACGCTTTACTTGCGTCCCAAACTACATTTATTGTCAGCATCGCCCTAGAGCCAGTGCACCAACTGGACTCTTGCACCTCAACCCCGACTGGGCTGGGCGAGCTGGGTAGCACCGCCAGAGACCTCCTTCCCGCAGGAAACGGTCACAGTGCTGTGGACTCACAGCTTAGAGCTGAGAGCACCGGATTCACTGTCTCAATACTTCAGTCGTTGCGCAGCAGAGTTTTGCAGAGTCTTGCAGAGTATAAACCACTCGGAGAGCAGCTCTGTAAAATATCTTCCTTTTATTCTATAACTACAACTATGGTACAAAACTATATACAGAGCTAAATATTCTGAGCATAAATCAATGCTACACTGAGAGTCTGCAGCTGCTCTTAGCAGCAATCTAATCTCTAGGATCTCTAACACTCTCACTCTCTCCGATACACTGACTGACTGACTCTCTCACACACACACAGATATGTTGCTGGGCAGAATAAGTTAATAGGCAGGACACGCCTCCTCTTCTCTGTGGAGAGTCAGCAGAGATCATCAGGAGATGGTCAGGAGATTCTTGGGTATGGGAGGGGTGAAATCTCCTCATCCTCCCCCATTTCATCCGACCATTTCAAGAATCTTTAACATAACTGCAATTTACACATACACTCCAAAAGTTGTTCTCTGCTTACAACCTTGGTTAACATATCTGCAGGTATCTCTCTTCCCAGCATATAACACATTGTGACAATACCATTGAATAAGCAGCTTCTAGAAAAATCTTCACACACATTTCTCTTTCTCTCAAATACAAATTGACATTTCTAATTAGGCAGATTTGAACAAACCATTTTCAGAACTCAAATACACGCTTTCCTTCAAATATCAAGTAAGGAAATAAATAAAGCGTTTTGTGCTACTACTCTCAGCACACTTCATGCTAGGTTTGAAAAACCCACCAGAGTTGCTTGTGACCGCAGTCTTTGCAAACTCTTCAGAAAACCTTTTCGGTGGTACACCCTTGGTTGTTCTCTCGGATCTGCGCAAAACTCTCTGATCCTCTTGTTCTGGTGCTTCCTCCTCTTTGGGAGAATGGGGAGCTAAAGTATATGAAGCTGCTAAGTCTGAGTCAGCGACAGACTCACCTGAGGCTTTTGTGCTCTGATAATCTGTGCCATCACCTGGAACTACATTGGCATCAGGATTATCACCACCAACAACACTTGCCTCCCTCTTAACTTTCTTTGCCCCTTTTGCACCATCATCACAAATGGGATGATACTGAAAAACACCAACTCTGTCCCATTGTGGATTGTCATCAATACTCCTGGTCAGCCTTATGGCTTTCGTGTCTGTGATCAGAACACGATAAGACCCTTTCTCATATCCTAGGAAAGCACCATGTTCTCCACGCTTGCTCAGTTTGTCACCTTGTGAGGTGTGCACCCAAACCTCCGAACCAAAAATTTTAAAATGCTTTACACATGGCTTTCTTCCGTGAAGCATCTCATATGGGGTGCAATTTACACTAGACTGGTACCTCCTGTTGTACACATGACAGAAAAACGAAAGAGCTTCGGCCCAAAAAGGATTGGGCAGTCCTGAATCATGTAACAGTGTTCTGATTCCTTGCTGCAGGGTTTGGTTTACTCTCTCACATAAACCATTCTGCCAGGGTGATCTGGGCGTGGCGGTCCTATGCTCAATGCCCTGTTCAGAAAGAAAACTCTCAAACTCTTCTGAACAAAACTCTCCACCCCTGTCTGTGAAAAGAAAATGTACATTCTCATTATGTACATTTCTGAGCCATTTACAAAACTGACGAAACTTGGTAAAGGCTTCAGACTTTTTCTGCAGCACATAGACCCAAACATATTTTGAATAGGAGTCTATCAGTGTTGGCTTTTTGCAGTATAGTAACGCTGCAGAGAGCTTGCTGGGGAGACCATGCATTAAAAAGAAAGGACTCAAAAATAACTTAAAGGTTTTAATAAGAAAAACAAAAACTCCATTTACACTAAATATATTAACAAACAAACATGACCCAACCACCAACCCATCCCCCAGGGTAATGGGAGAGCTAGGTGCTGCTCCTTATATACTCTACCCAAATGCTGACACGCCTTAATCAAATACAACTCAGCAGCACCTGCTACGTTTCACAGCTGTAAAGCTGGGTCTCGTTATCTTGCTCTGGCCCTTGCTCTGGCCCCTTAAAGACATACACATGGAGTGGAACAATGATGAACCTTTACATTTAAAGAAACCATTCAACATTTCCCCTGCGGTTCATCATTGTGGAACAAAAACATAAAGCATACTTTGTACATGTCTTTCATGTGTAACCTTTGGAAGTGCTTCTTGTAAACTGCAACCTATAATGTTTGGTATGTTTAAGGTACATTACCACTCTCTTAAGAGCAGAGAAACATTGCATAGTGGGCTTTTCCACATTGTGATGCATCTTTTAACAAAAGCTTAACTGTTTCATATTTTACACTTGGTGAATAACACAAATCATAATTGTCAGGGGTTCAGAAGCAGAGACGCAGAGAAGGGAGGAGACAGAGAGCGAGGGGGAGGAATACGAAGGAAAGATGAGTGGGGATGACGAACCGAGATCGCCGAGCTTATCCAGTGAGTCCGAGGATTCCCAGAAGGGAGCGCCAGCGGTCAGAGCAAGGGGGGAAAGCAGGGGGACACCCCAGGAAGAAGGGTCCAGAGAGGAATCAGAGAGCAGCAGTTGGAGATCGGGACCCACGTACCCAGCCGGGAGCAGCGGGGAGAAAGGGGACAAGATATCGGGTTCCGGAGGCTTTCAGAAGGAGGGAGGGCATGAGTCAGGAGTAGTCACGCCCACCTCGGGGAGCGACGAAACGATCAAGAGGAAGGTTGAGAGTTGGGCGCGCGCGCCAAGTTCAAATGTAGCGGAAGCTGGCGCAGTAAGCAGCCCAGAGAGTGAACCAGGTCCCAAAGCCCGCCACAAGGAGGCGGAAGGGTCAGGGGGGTCCGCGTCAGAAGAGAGTAGGAAAAAGGAGACCCCGGGGGGCAGAAGGACCCAGAGACGGAGGGAAAGGCGCAGGAGGTGGAGCAAGGCTAGGGTATTAAGCTGGTGTGCTAGAGGCGGAGACTCAGACGGGTCTTCGCCGGTCTGACCTAGAAGAAGTAGGGCTGCATATTGCAGTTTGGAAATGGAAGCTGTAATCCAATAAAGACTCTTTTAACCTGAACGCTGGCTAACGTGGTCCTATGTGAGCTGGGACTGAGTGGCAGCCCTGACAATAATCTTCGCCTGGAATTTGTTGAAAGCCCCTAGCAACTAGTCTTACCTTGTACCTTACAACTTCATTTTTGTCATTCATTTTAACTCTATAAACCCATTTTGAATCAATAAGTCTCATATCTGGGGTTTCTGGTACAAGAGACCAAGTGTTATGCTCTTTTAAAGAAGCTATCTCAGAGTTCATAGCTTTATACCAATTTACAGCTTGGTGCATAGGTAAATTCTGAACATCACTGTAGCTTTTTGGCTCAAAAACCACCTTACACAGTATTAAAATGTTCATCTGCAAAAAGTTGTGGCTTCTGCCTCTTTCTATCTGAACGTCTCAGTCCGGAAGGAGAGTCAGACTCCTCAGACTTAATGGGACTGAGTGAACCACTAGTTTCAGGTTGTAAATCATCATTGTCAGACTGAAGAGGTGCCTGTAGGCTAAGCTCACGGTCAGAAAACTCAAGAGAATCTAACCTCCCCTCGGGTGCCTGTGACTTTAAATCCTCAAACAAATTATCAGATTCAACAGGCTTTTTGTCTTTTCCCATTAATATAATTACATCTGAACCCCAAATGCGTAGGTATTTCAGATTAGGGCGTTCTTTAAACAGCTTCTCATAGGGGGTGACATCTAAACCAGAATGATAACTGCGATTTCTAACATAACAAAAAGCATGGAGTGCTTCAGCCCAAAACGCTTTGGGCAGATTAGCATCGTGCAGATAAGTTTTAACCCCTGCCTGCAGGTCACGCTGCACAACTTCAACAAGCCCATTTTGCCAGGGACTTCGGGGGCAAGATAACTCATGAGTAGTCCCCTGCGCTTCCAGGAATTTCTCAAAATCCTCAGAAACAAATTCCCCGCCCCGGTCAGAAAACAGGTTCTTAATAGGTTTGTTAAAGTGCGTTTTTACCCAGTTGCAAAAAACCTTGTACTTCTCAAATGCTTGAGACTTCTCAGCTATTGCATAAGTCCAACAATATCTACTATACTGGTCTATCAGAGAAAGCCAGTACTTTGAACCTCCTAATGAGGGTGGGAGTGGCCCAACTAAATCACAATGTACACACTCAAATGGCTCAGTTACTTTCCTATCTGAGCACCTACCCTTGCGTGCAACCTTAATCTTATTCTTGCAACAGGATAGACACTGCATAAAGAATTTGCATGGTTTTAAGTTGAGGCCATTGACAATATTCTTTGTCTTAATTACATCAGCAAAATTCAGGTGTCCCAGAATTCTGTGCGCCATGTGGACACACCCAGAATGTGGCCTTACATTCCTCAACCCCTGGCTTGACTGTGCTACTGTGCAGTTTATAGGCGATTGGGAGTAGGTGCGAAAATACAGTCTATATAAACCATCAGATTCCCGGGCATACAATAGACGTTTGTTCCCCTCGAAAAACTCACACATTGACTTTAAGAAACGCACAGTTATGCCTTGACGGGCAAAGCACCCTACTGACAATAAATTGTCCACTGACGGGCAGTAAATGCAGTTCGCTATTGTAATGTTTAAAGAGTCAAGTTTAACAGTACCCCTGCCAAGCGACTGCAGGACTTGTGAATTGGCTAAATGTACATTACCAATTTCCTCTTCGAAAGAAATAAACAAGCTTCGATCATTGCAAACGTGCTGCGATGCTCCTGAGTCGATAACAAAAGACTTCCACTTGGCACCTTTAGGTCTTTTACGATCTTTAGTCCGAGCGTGAAAAGCTCGCGGCTCATTTCTGTCTTTACGGTACGATGTCGGCTGCTGGGCTGACGACCGTGATTGACGAACAGAAACAGACTTGGGAGTACTTTGCTTTCTTTTGGCTCTGCAGTCCTTTGCAAAATGTCCTTGCTTATTGCAGAACCAACAATGCTTTGCAGCTTTAAATGCAGTTGTATCACCACAGGTTTGCATATGGCGTTCTTCATTCTTTCTGGAAACAGGAGTGCTTATGGCACAAGCCTCCCTTCTATCCAACTCGCCCATTAATCTTGCCGTTACCCCTTCCACAGTTAATTGTGCTGGTGGAACGGCAGATATCTGGCTAGCTATACCATCAAAGTCCTCGTTAAGGGAACAAAGGATGATAAAAACATACTGAATATCAGGTATCTCCATGTCCCTTCGAATTAACTCGCCGCGTATTGCCTCCAGACGTCTCAAGTGTGCTGCCAAATCACCACCAGGCTGCAACTTCGTCTGGTACAACTGCTTGAAAAACGTCAATGCAGACGCTGACTCTTTTCTAACATGCACTGCTGCAAGACTGTCCCACATTTCTTTGGCAGTTTTCTTATTTCTTATATAGACTACTTGCTGGTCGCTGACTGCCAAATTAATTATTGCCCTGGCTTTTGCATCTCCTTTCGACCAAGCATTAGTTACAGGGTCAGGAGGGTCATCAGTTACATAGGTCCATACTTCTCTAGAGGTCAAAAGCGCCTCCACCCGAAAAGACCATAAACTATAGTTCTCATCTGTTAGCTGTGGGAAGACCAGAGCCTTCTCAGCTTCAGGAACCCGGTCAACCATTCTGGAACTCTTCCAGACCCACAAAAACTACGCTAACAGGAGAAGGAGTTTTCAAACCTTTCTCAGAGTCCAAAAATATGCAGTCATCCACTCAGCAGCTGGGCCCATAACCAAAGATGTTGGCTTTTTGCAGTATAGTAACGCTGCAGAGAGCTTGCTGGGGAGACCATGCATTAAAAAGAAAGGACTCAAAAATAACTTAAAGAAGGTTTTAATAAGAAAAACAAAAACTCCATTTACACTAAATATATTAACAAACAAACATGACCCAACCACCAACCCATCCCCCAGGGTAATGGGAGAGCTAGGTGCTGCTCCTTATATACTCTACCCAAATGCTGACACGCCTTAATCAAATACAACTCAGCAGCACCTGCTACGTTTCACAGCTGTAAAGCTGGGTCTCGTTATCTTGCTCTGGCCCTTGCTCTGGCCCCTTAAAGACATACACATGGAGTGGAACAATGATGAACCTTTACATTTAAAGAAACCATTCAACAATCAGAACCATAAAAAACCTTGAATTGCCTCTAGAGAGCGCTAGAGGCCCCACTAAGTCTGCATGAATGACTTCATATGGTTTCTTGGCCTCTCTCCCAGACTCTGTACCTTTGGGAGCTTGCCTTGCCTTACTTTCTGCACAAGAAACACATTTCATGTGGTAGGGACATTCTTTCAACCTCATACCCTGAACCATATCAGGCATTTTTGCCACAGCCTGGAAATTAAGATGACCATAAATGCGATGATAATAATGAATACATTGGTCATGCAACTTCTCATTCTTATCTACAGACAAATTGCAACACTCTTTCTCAGTTGCTTCTGCAGTGCCTGTACCTGAAACAAAAGGCAATTGGTACAATCCATTTACACATTTTGCATACAGAATGAGCTTGCCATCTCTAAGAATTTCACAGCGAGATTTAGCAAACACCACCTTAAACCCTTGACGATCAAGCTGGGAAACACTTAACAAATTGTCCTGAATATCAGGCGCATACAGGACATTCTTAATAGTTGCATTCAGGCTCTTTATGAACACAGTTCCCTGAGCCACACTCGTGAGAACTGTCCCATCTGCTTGATGAATTTCTTTCTCTTGCTTCTGAAGCTGAACAAAGAGATTCTTATCTTTGGCCACGTGGTTTGAACAGCCAGAGTCGACCACGAAGAAACTCCGCCCACGTTGACTGGAACAGCGAGAGAGCAAGGCCTTTGAAGTAGCAGGTGCTTGGGGATTTCGTCCTCCTCCCCCTCTGCCTCTGAAGTTTCCCTTCTTCTTTGAAGACTTCTTGCACTGGAAACTCAAATGGCCTTGTGCTCCACACGAAAAGCACCGCTTCAATTTCAAAGCTTTAACAGCAGCAGTTTCACTTTCACTTTCCCCTGCTGAAGACTCAGGCACATTTTCAAGCAGATTTTTAACAGCACAGTTTTCCCGGCTTTCTCTAACAGCCTGTCTGCGATCCCACTCATTCAGAAGCACGCTAGAGACATAATCTTCTGTTAGCCGGTCAGAAGGCATCGTGGAAATCTGGGCAGCTACTCCATCATAAGACTCATCTAGGCTATTGATCATTAGCATTGCAAATACAGCCTCTGAAATAACCAGGTCTCGCTGAACAAGGTCCTGTCTGAGACGCTTTAATTGAGATAGATGGCTAGGCAAATCACCACCTTTCTCCAACTGCAGCCTGCACAGCTTCTTAAAGAAAATCACACTGGAACCAGCATTTTGTCTCAGATGCATATCTCTCAACTTATGCCAAACAGCTTGTGCAGTCTCTTGACCCTCTAAGTTCACCAGCAAGTGGTCTGAAACACTCAAAACAATTGTCCCTCGGGCTTTCATGTCTACAGCATGCCACTCAGCCCAATCATCATCATCCTTATCGGGAGGGTCATCTTCTATCGTGTGAAATAGCTTTTCCCTCTGTAAAAGCGCTTTCATCTTTACTTGCCAAACTCCATAGTTTTCAGGCGTGAGGAGGGGAAAGGACAGAGCCATCTGGCCAGAATGTGCACAGGCCATGTCTGCTATTACTTAGAGCAAGACACTTCCCTCGTGCAACACAGATAAAGCCTTGACTCCTTCAGCCACTCTCTCTCCCACTCAGAGCGCAATTAACAGGCAAACAGGGATGCTATCTTCTTCCTTTGGCAGTCAGCAACAGCAACAGCGGCAGCTTGAACACTCTGCTCCAAAACAGCTCTGCTTCTGGGCACCGCAAATCAGTCCAGTATGCAGCGTCCGTTCCACCGTCCAGCAAACAGCAACAGAAACCTCTGGCGACTGGGACGACTGGGACGCCTTAGACAACGTCAGGTCAGACGACTGGAACAATGACTGGGCCCATAACCGATGTCAGCATCGCCCTAGAGCCAGTGCACCAACTGGACTCTTGCACCTCAACCCCGACTGGGCTGGGCGAGCTGGGTAGCACCGCCAGAGACCTCCTTCCCGCAGGAAACGGTCACAGTGCTGTGGACTCACAGCTTAGAGCTGAGAGCACCGGATTCACTGTCTCAATACTTCAGTCGTTGCGCAGCAGAGTTTTGCAGAGTCTTGCAGAGTATAAACCACTCGGAGAGCAGCTCTGTAAAATATCTTCCTTTTATTCTATAACTACAACTATGGTACAAAACTATATACAGAGCTAAATATTCTGAGCATAAATCAATGCTACACTGAGAGTCTGCAGCTGCTCTTAGCAGCAATCTAATCTCTAGGATCTCTAACACTCTCACTCTCTCCGATACACTGACTGACTGACTGACTCTCTCTCACACACACAGATATGTTGCTGGGCAGAATAAGTTAATAGGCAGGACACGCCTCCTCTTCTCTGTGGAGAGTCAGCAGAGATCATCAGGAGATGGTCAGGAGATTCTTGGGTATGGGAGGGGTGAAATCTCCTCATTTATATCTGTATTTTGTTTCCCATTTATCTCAAAAAATTCCGCTAACTTGTTTTTTGCTTGCATCACCCATTGTTCATCTCTCCATATCGTTCTTTGATAGGAGACACTGATAGGAGTATCACACCCATCACTCAGCCTTGGACACTCTATCGGAGCTTCCGTACCTTACAATTCAGTTGACCCTTCTGAGTTCTTCGTGCTTCTGCAGAATATCCTGAACCTATGACCCTCACGTTTCTGGTTTTGTTTCCTGTCCAACACCTTTCCCATCCTTGGGCTCATAGTGAAGGAATGGGTTTCCCAAACCCAAAACTGACTGTACAGGCATTTTTAATGCCTGGAGGATATATAAATGCCTGGAGGATATATAAACTGCATGAAACCTGTCATTTCTTTGGACTTGCTGTGGACTAATCACGCAAGTGCCTTCTGCTATCTGGAGAGCAGAATAAACTCTTTCTTTGAACCAACTCGGTGTCATTTTGACTTCCTTCCTCCTGTTCCGGAGCAACGCAGACCCAATCAGTGAACTCCAATAAGGCTACATTTCTTGGTGCATTGGCCGGGAATCCGCGTTCTCCGAGGACAGGACAAAGGACCGAGGCGTCACTACGAAGCAAACAGCTCGGTCGGCGTCGGTGGCTCCAAGCGCGCACCCTACCATTTTTAGGGGGAGCCCCCCACCCCGTACCTGAGTGGAGATGCAGCAGAGACGGAAGAAAGACAGCAGCTGCACGGGGAAAAGGGTGCCCAAGGGAAGGGAAAGGTAGGCTCCACAGCTTGTTTGTGGGAGTCAGGGGTTTGATCAGCCCCGCCCAGTAGGAGCAGTAAAGTGCCGCTGGGTTTAGCCAGTAGAGAGCAGTAGTGTGCCGCTGGTTTGCCGGTAGAAGAGCAGTAAAAGTGCCACCGGCTTTGGGAAGTTTATGGGTAAAGGGGATTGGGGATCTTCTTATTTCTGGCCATCACTGCGCCCACACCACTTAAGGTAACCCAGCGGCTAATGAGAGAATGGGGTGCCCGCAACACGCAGAAATGAAAGCCTATTCTGCAAAACCGAACCAATTGCACGGTCTGCACCCGGAACCTCTCGCACTCTGTGACCTACAGATGCTTTGGGAGGAGTACCCCTCCTCCCTGTGCCTTGGAATGAGTCCTCAATTACGGCCCCGATTTTGGGTTCCATTAAATTTGACAGAAGGAGCCTGTGGCTTTAACATTTCTGACCATGGTGTAGCTATTCGACACCTGGCAACAGAAAGAGAGAAAGTAGCCCATGCTCCTGTCCCAACCAGGAAGGGATGGGACATGTCTTGGTTGACTGAGTGGCTTCCAAACCTTGGGTGGCTTAGAGGACTTGTAATGATGTTAATGGACTAATCTTGCTTCTTTTCTGCTCCTGTATACACTGCTTAATGCAATGCTTGCAAAATATGATGCGTAAAATGATGTCACGAATGATTCGGCCCCAGATTATAGCAGTGACATGAGAATACCAGCCAGTACCTTGGGACGAGCCGAAAGGCTGTCCAAAAGAAGAGGAGGGAATGAAGGAATGGGTTTCCCAAACCCAAAACTGACTGTACAGGCATTTTTAAACTGCACCAAAATCCCCATTTCTCCTTAGCTAAAATGCATAAACTTTAGCCGTTGAGCAAATCCAAAACAAGAACACAGCTCTCTCCCTTTTCAGTTTGACGGCAAGACTGGCCTTGACTTTACCAGTAGAACAGACACAGACATATCTTATGTTCTGACCACAAATGACGGGGAGACCCAAGTCTGGGACTAACGCCAGAGCATGTTCTCGGAAGTAGTGACCTCTTGCTCCAAGATAGGAGTAGGAACAGGAATATCCTTTTATGGTCAGAAGTACAGGAAGGAAGATCCTTTTATGGTTGAGAGTACCAGAGCAGGAACATATGTGATGTCAACCTGTGTACGTACGCCAACGTGGTTGGGCTCCTAGGGGAGGAGTGAGAGGGTGCCTGGAGGATATATAAACTGCATGAAACCTGTCATTTCTTTGGACTTGCTGTGGACTAATCATGCAAGTGCCTTCTGCTATCCGGAGAGCAGAATAAACTCTTTCTTTGAACCAACTCGGTGTCATTTTGACTTCCTTCCTCCTGTCCCGGAGCAACGCAGACCCAATCAGTGAACTCCAATAAGGCTACAATAGGATTAATTGCCTCCTCTTCTGGCGAGGAAATGCTCCCCCTCCTGCTTTCCAAGACTTCCTGTGCTTCTTGAGTGAGTTGGCTTCTCTCCATCCCACCCTCTGCTAGCGTCTTATCTGCATTCCTTTCAGTGTCAAGGGGAGGGGGTGTAGACAGCAGACTGCTCCCAGCTATCTGAGAGAAATGCAAGCTTTCCTGCTGCTGGCTGCTTCCTAACTCATGCTGTGCCTCTCTACTTGGGGCAGATGTGTTCATGACATGGACTGAGGAGGAGGAGTAATATGAAATATAACCCAAGAGGAGAACAGGGAGCAGTCCTAGGCCCAAGAACAAGACAGAAGCACTGTGTGTGAGTACATCCCATGTCCGAGAAATCAGTCAGTTCCCTACCCTGGATGAGGTCGCACTCATCCTGAAGGAGCAGATTCATGGTTTGGGGGATGATTCTGTCACTGGAGGCTTAAGTAGCCTCAGTGGCTAGAAGTGCCTTTTACGAACTGTGACTGGTTTGACAGCTATAGCCATTCCTGGACCAGGAACACCTTGCCACTGTAGTTCATGAGTTGGTTGCTTCAAGGTCTACTTATTAGCATATTACCGTATTTTTCGCACCATAGGGCGCACCGGACCATAGGGCACACCTAGTTTTGGGAGGCAGAAAACAAGAAAAAATTATTCTGAACCCCAGAAGCCAGAACAGCAAGAGGGATCTGGCTTCTGGGATACCGTGTGGCTGTTCTGGCTTCTGGGGTAATCCCGCCAAGCCTCTTCAGGGCAGCGAGATGAAGGCTCCCCCTGCCCAAAGAGGCTGCGCAGGGTTAAAGCAGAAGCCAGGACAGACGCGTCGCTGAAGGGGCACTGTGACTTCTCTCTCTCTGTGCAGCGCCCCTCCTTCACAGGAAAGGTGCTGCGCAGAGAGGGAGAAGGCACAGCACCCTTCAGCGAAGCTGGAGAAGGAACAGAAGGAGACCCTTCTGTTCCTCCTCCGGCTTCGCATGGCAGGCGCGTCGTTCAAGGGGCGCTGCGCCTTCTCTCTCTCTCTGCGCAGCGCCTCTCCTTCACAGGAGAGGCGCTGTGCAGAGAGGGAGAGGGCGCAGCGCCCCTTCAGCGACGCTGGAGAAGGAACAGAAGGAGACCCTTCTGTTCCTCCTCCGGCTTCGCATGGCAGGCGCGCCGCTCAAGGGGTGCTGCGCCTTCTCTCTCTCTGTGCAGCGCCCCTCCTTCACAGGAAAGGTGCTGCGCAGAGAGGGAGAAGGCACAGCACCCTTCAGCGAAGCTGGAGAAGGAACAGAAGGAGACCCTTCTGTTCCTCCTTGGGCTTCGCTGGACAGGCGTGTCGTTCAAGGGGCGCTGCGCCTTCTCTCTCTCTCTGCGCAGCGCCTCTCCTTCACAGGAGAGGCGCTGTGCAGAGAGGGAGAGGGCGCAGCGCCCCTTCAGCGAAGCTGGAGAAGGAACAGAAGGAGACCCTTCTGTTCCTCCTTCGGCTTCCAGGACAGGCGCGTCGCTGCGATGCGGGAGGAGGAACAGAAGGAGTCCCTTCTGTTCCTCCTCCGGCTTCGCGTGACAGGCGCGTCGGTCAAGGGGCGCTGCGCCTTCTCTCTCTCTCTCTCTGCGCAGCGCCTCTCCTTCACAGGAGAGGCGCTAGGCAGAGAGGGAGAAGGCGCAGCGCCCTTCAGCGAAGCTGGAGAAGGAACAGAAGGAGACCCTTCTGTTCCTCCTTGGGCTTCGCTTGATAGGCGCGTTGCTCAAGGGGCGCTGCGCCTTCTCTCTCTCTTTCTGCGCAGCGCCTCTCCTTCACAGGAGAGGCGCTGCGCAGAGAGGGAAAAGGCGCAGCACCCTTCAGCGAAGCTGAACAGAAGGAATAGAATCATAGAATCATAGAATCATAGAATCATAGAATCATAGAATCATAGAGTTGGAAGAGACCACAAGGGCCATCAAGTCCAACCCCCTGCCAAGCAGGAAACACCATCAGAGCACTCCTGACATATGGTTGTCAAGCCTCTGCTTAAAGACCTCCAAAGTAGAAGGAGACCCTTTTGTTCCTCCTCCAGCTTCCAGGACAGGCGCGTCACCGCGAAGCCAAGGAACCTGCATTCGCTCCATAGGACGCACACACATTTCCCCTTCATTTTTGGAGGGGAAAAAGTGCGTCCTATAGAGCGAAAAATACGGTAGTTAACAACTTGGGGCCAGTTTACCTATCGCATGTGCCCACATGACACTACTATCGCATGTGCCCACGTGACACTACCCCTCCTCCTGCTCATGGCCAGGTTCCTGAAACTCCACAGAAGTTTCTGGTAAGAGACTGCTTTCTCTTTGTACTGCTTATCTACGGCCAAGGCGGGATGAAGTTGAGCCCCTGAAGCCTGACAGTTTCATGGTTTATTCAAAAGGTGGTTGTTCCTCACATGGGTAACGAACAAGGTGGTGTAGAGGTGAATTCTTACCACAACAACAACCCAGGTTGTGTGGGTGGGAAAGGGGGGAGTTGCAGTGATTTTTTAATAAGTCCTTAGTTTTCACCAAGGACATAAAGTTCTCTGAGACCATGTTCTGGAAGTTGGACAATAGGGGCAGTACAGGATTCCTATTGGTATACTGACCTCCCCCCTGCACCAAGGATTCCCTGCCTGAGCTGCTTCAGATCATGTCGGATGTTCACCTAGAGACACCTATTTTGGTGGCAGGGGTGCCAACTTGAATAAAATATTGAGAGGTCCCAGGTAAGCCCCACCCTGCATAATTGATCACATGATGCAGCGCACGTACACCATTTGAATGGCAATGCCCATCAACCTGGGGGGGGGGCTCCCTCAAATATTTTACTGGGGGAGACAAGCCCCCTTGGTCCCTAGGAGTTGGCTCCTATGCTTGGTGGTCCTGGTTGATTTCAACATCCATCCAGATGCGACCTTACAAGGGGCCGCTCAGGACTTCATGGAAAGCATGGCCTCCATGAGGCTGTCCCTGAATAAATCTGGCTCTACTCATAGCTGTGGACATGCCTTAGATCTGGTGTTTACCTCTGTGGATGTGGGTGATCTGACACTAAGTAAAAGTGAAACAAAAAAAGTGCCATGGTCAGATCACTTCCTGGTGCAACTGGACTTTGCTGTGACCCTTCCCCTCTGCAGGGAGGTGGGATCCACTGACGTAGCATGGGTTGCCAGTGTCTGGGGAAGGGCAAGTGTTGCACCCCCTAGTGGACTGGGCAGCTGGGGTGGAGGCATGCATCAGGGGGACATGCACCAGAGGGGTGTCATGAATTCTGTTCATATTGATCCAGAGCAGATTCCAACATATAGTTAGCAGAGTAAAAAACTTAAACACATTGTAGGATCCCCCAAAATAGACCAGAGGCAATTGTATTTTATCCAGCACAGCTTTACTGCTACTGAAGGCAAATGAGCATAATGGTCACAAATCCAATACATTCAGGATTGGCACAGTCCATAAGAAAACCAGTTGCAGCAGACTTAACCTAAACCTACAATAACTTACAATAAGACTAAAACTTAGCACTTAAGCATACTATGTACAGAACACCACACCAGAAGAAGTGAAACCCAGGCTCCTTCTGGCCTATTATTATAGTCAGCATGACCTTGAGTGAAAGAGATAACAGAACCAGTTTAAATCAGCTGTTCAGCTTCTCTGAAGGAGTAACCCAAACATCAGGAACCTTTTTCTGGTTTCTAGGCAGAATAGATTCTTGTGTGTCAGCTAGAAACTTCCAGCTTGCACCAGCTTGTATCACACAGAGAAGCTTCCAGAACCCTCTTAAATCAATTAGAATAGGAAATATATCTACAATTTAAACCAATACTTTCTGTACCAAGAAATGAAAATGGACAGAGGACGCGTAGAGGGTGAATGGAGCGTGCCTCACCTCCATCCACCTGCTCACTAGAGAAACCTGCCTGCTACTGTACCTCAGCTGCCAGGTTGCACCCCCTCAAAAATGTGTGCCCAGGGAAAGGGCACCTCTGGCACTCCTCACACTATGCCTCTGGTGGGACCAATTTGAATTGTCTGCCTCTACCACTTAATGAAGATAAATGGTTTCCAGAGGGTGGTAAGGGATGCATTATTCCATCCATTATTCCATCGGCTCTGGATCCATTCCAGTCCGGCTTCCGCGCTGGTCATGGGACCGAGACGGCTCTGGTTGCCCTAACAGATGATCTTCGTAGACAGCTGGATCGAGGCGGGTCGGGGCTGCTGATTCTTCTAGATCTGTCAGCAGCTTTCGACATGGTCGATCATGAACTTCTGGACCACCGCCTTGCCGACGTGGGGATCCAGGGCACAGTCCTTCAATGGCTGCGCTCGTTTCTCTCTGGTCGGGGACAGAGGGTGGCGCTTGGGGGGGGAATTGTCATCGCGCCACTCCTTGGTGTGTGGAGTACCTCAGGGTGCGATACTCTCCCCGATGCTTTTCAACATCTTTATGCGCCCCCTCGCCCAGCTTGTTCGGAGTTTGGGGCTGGGTTGCCATCAGTATGCTGATGACACCCAACTCTATCTGTTGATGGATGGCCATCCTGACTCGGCCCCAGACACACTGACCAGATGTTTGGAAGCTGTGGCTGGATGGTTACGTGGGAGCCGGTTGAAGCTAAATCCTTCGAAGACAGAGGTCCTGTGGCTGTGCGGGGGCGCAATTAGTGCCAGCACCGTCCGTTAAGAGTTTGGGTGTAATCTTCGGCACCTCCCTTTCCATGGAGGCGCAGATTGCAGCTATAACAAAGGCGGCATTTTTCCATCTCCGCCAAGCTAAGCAGTTGGCTCCTTACCTCTCTCGCCCTGACCTAGCCACTGTGATCCACGCGACGGTCACCTCCAGACTGGTTTATTGTAACTCACTCTACGTGGGGCTGCCCTTGAGACTGACCCAGAAACTCCAGCGGGTGCAGAATGCTGCAGCGAGACTCCTTACGAGGTCTTTGCTGCGAGATCACATTCACCTGGTGCTATACCAGCTGTACTGGCTCCCGGTGGAGTACAGGATCAGGTTTAAGGTGCTGGTTTTAACCTTTAAAGCCCTATACGGCCTAGGACCCTCGTACCTACGGGACCGCCTCTCCTGGTATGCCCCACAGAGAAACTTACGGTCTTCAAATAAAAACATCTTGAAGGTCCCAGGCCACAGAGAAGTTAGGCTGGCCTCAACTAGAGCCAGGGCTTTTTCGGCTGTGGCTCCGATCTGGTGAAACACTCTGTCACAAGAGACCATTGCCCTGCGGGACTTGACATCTTTCCGCAGGGCCTGCAAGACAGAGCTGTTCCACCAGGCCTTTGGCCAGGGCACAGCCTGACTCCCTCCCTCGGCAATCTTCGCGGAGCTCTGGCCCAATGGTTGCCAGTGGCTTGAATTAATTAATTTTATAATGAATGATTTTAGAGTGTTGTTTATGCTGTACTTTTGTACTGTTTTATTGTTGTTAGCCACCCTGAGCCCGGCTTCGACTGGGGAGGGCGGGATATAAATAATTATTTTATTTATTATTATTATTATTATTATTATTATTATTATTATTATTATTATTATTATTATTATTATTATTGTCAGGGACTGGGCAGAGGAGGAATGGTGGAGACCATCTCCCCATCCTGACCCCTCTTTGGAGAAAGGAGAGGAAGACAGTATAGATTTACAACAGGGGTTTGAGGGAGGTCGCAGCTCAGAGGCAGTTGAGAGGGAAAGTTGGGAAATAATGGGGGAGCCAGAGCAACACCTGGCTGACACTTCACTATTAGAAAGCATTCCAGACCCTCCATCTCTCAGAACACAGCGAGACTTAAATGTAGGAAAGCAAAGAGCTGAAAGACAGAGAACATGTAGCAGCACCTGTAAAGAGATGATGAGAATGACAAATGAGGAAGTTACAGAAGAAGTGTGCATGCACACGAAAGCTTATACCAAGAACTAACTTAGTTGGTCTTTAAGGTGCTACAGGCAGGAATTTTTTTATTTTAAATGAGGAAGTGGGAGAGTCGGGGTGAAATATACTCAGAGTCGCAAAGTGATTTCATGCTCTTTATTCAGCTCATAGTGGTGAGGAGGAATGAATGAAAGTCCCCTCACAGTATCTGCTTTATATACATTATTTACACAATGGGCTGCACATGATTGGCTAATTCCGGAATTCTACTGTAAGCCAATCAGGTTGTGGATTCACTTCTATCTGGAGCAGGATTGGGTGGTTCCTGCCAACCAATCATACTGCTGCATTGTTCTAGGACCAATCAGACTGCTGCATTCTGAATCCTATTGTTCTAGGACTAATCAGACTGCTGCAATTTGGATCCTATTGTTCTAGGACCAATCAGACTGCTTCAGTTTGGATCCTATTCAACTTAGTACATAACACGGGGGATGGAGATTCACTCGGGACAATGCCATTATCCAAGAGGCTGGGCTCCATAGCCTCTCTCTGTAATGATTGAAATAAAAAAGGATGGTAAGAAACTTTTCCTTGTTTTTATAATTTCCTGGGCAACCAGCCGGGAGCCGCTGACAGCATCCTGACATGGCCTCTCAGTTTATTCCCTGGTGGCCCTCTGGAATGCAGGGTTGCATTCTTTTAAAGACTTGCAGCATAGTTTCTTTCTACAGAGAATTTTTTATTATTTACAAAATTTTACACTGTTCAAATAAAACAGCATAATTCCTTCTCCTCTAGCCATCTGGCTCTAATACTCAATTGCTGACTCATTTACACTTCTTTTCATTTACACACTGACACTGACCTTCATTGACCACATGCCATCAATAAAGGCATCTGTTGCTGGGGAGATTTTTCTGTTGCCTAGCAACCTGTTCAAGACCAATTCTCAAGTTCTTTCTAGAATATTGCAACAGCCCTCCTAACTTGAAATTCTGTCTTGAACACATATTATTATTTTTCTTTTACTCAGTAAGACCAAATTCCATAGTGAGCATTTTAAATTTTACAGCAGTCAAAGGCTTTATAAAAATGTCTGCAATCATTGTTAGTTTAAAGCAGAGTCCCGTGCCCAGCGGAAGGATGAGGAGTACGTGCTGCATACTCTATATTGCTTTATTTACAGTTCAAAGCTGGTATATTACAGAAAGACATCTTGCCTCTGCCGGAGCAGAAAATGCATCCTCTCTCCTTGACAGCTCGGAGAGAATCACCCAGTGAAACTGCAAAGAACAGTGAAAAACAGGAAACTAGTGTACGTCACATCCAGCCTCCCTTTCCCGTGAGAAACTCCAACAGTACAGACTGTGGAATGTAAACACCTGTCTCGTGACAAGCCCTTTCGCTGCACAGTGAAGGAAAGCAGAAACCAACATCCTCCCCCTTTCTGTGAACATCACTGGGCAGCGTGTTCGTACAATATCAGTACAAACCCAACTTCTGCACATAGGTACAGTGTTGATCCCTTGATACAATCTTGGACAATACATCAGCAGGAATTTCATTACCTGGCATATAGGACACCGTTACGAGTCCCTTCTGAATACATTCCCTAGCATGCTGCAACTTTAATTGCAAGTGCTTCGTGCTTTGCTTACAACCTTCAGACTTCAGCAAAGCCAAACATGCTTTGTTGTCCTGGTAAACCTGGATTGGACATTTGACAGGAATTTTCATATCTTTGCACAATTGTACTAACCATTCACAATCCTTAAGTGAATAAGACAGTGCATTCAGTTCAGCTTCACAAGTACTTAAGCTAACTGTTGTTTGCTTCTTGCATGACCAATCAAACAGACCCTGATTGTACATGTAGCAAACTCCAGACGTACTTTTCCTGTCTGTAGTGTCACTTCCAAAACTTGCATCTGCAAATATCTCAAGACCACCAGACTTCTGATTGTTAAGTCTCAGTCTGTAATGCATAGTGCCTTTCAAATCTGTCCTCCCAGTTGAACGACGTGGCCCAGGGAGAGAGGGGAAAATAGTGGAAGTGAACAGCTGGCTTCGCAAATGGTGTAAACAGGAACAGTTTGGATTCTGAGATCACGGACTGCAGTTTCTTGAAGATGGACTTCTGGCAAGTGATGGGCTGCACCTCACAACGGTTGGGAGAAATGTTTTTGCCAAAAATCTCAGAAACCTCATCAGGAGGGCTTTAAACTGACTAATGTGGGGGAGGGAGACAGTGCTCCTGAAGGTAGGAGTCTATCAATTAATGAAGATGATCATCCAAATGTCATAGACCAAATGGAGCAAACAGCACGCGGACCTAGTGGTGGGAGGAAAAAATCCTTAAATAGGAGACACGGGGGAATGATTAATGGACTTCAATGTCTGTACACTAATGCGCAAAGCATGGGAAATAAACAAGATGAACTTGAGCTCTTGGTACAGCAAACTAAATATGACATAATAGGCATCACTGAAACCTGGTGGGATAAGTCCCACGATTGGAATGTAATAATGGGGGGATACAATCTATTTCAAAGAAACAGACCAGACAAGAAAGGAGGAGGAGTGGCGTTATATGTCAGGGATGTGTATACCTGTGAAGAGATCCAAGATTTAGATCCTCAAAGCCAAAGTGAGAGCATTTGGGTCAAAATTAAGGGAGAGAAGAATAACAGAGACCTCATTGTGGGAGTTTACTATAGATCCCCAAGCCAAACGGAGGACATAGATGATGCCTTCCTAGAACAGATGGCCAAGCATGCAAAAGGAAGGGAGATAGTAGTAATGGGGGACTTCAATTACCCGGATATTTGTTGGACGTCAAACTCAGCCAAGAGCATACGGTCAAACAGATTCCTCACTGGCCTTGCAGACAACTTCATTGTCCAGAAAGTGGGAGAAGCAACAAGAGGAACAGCCATTTTAGATCTGGTCCTAACCAATGTTGATGACCTGGTTAGTGGGGTAGAAGTGGAAGGATCATTAGGCGCAAGTGATCATGCTCTTCTGAAGTTTACTATACAGCGGAAAGGAGCAGCCAAGCATACTAGGACTCAATTTCTTGACTTTAAGAAAGCCGACTTCATAAAACTTAGGGAAGTGCTGGGTGAGATCCCATGGACAACAATACTAAAAGGAAAGGGAGTTCATGATGGCTGGGAGTTTGTTAAGAGGGAGATACTAAAAGCACAACGTCAGGCAATACCAATGAGACGGAAACATGGAAGGTGCCTAAAGAAGCCAGGGTGGCTATCTAAAGAACTTTTAACTGAATTAAGATTAAAAAAGGATGTGTACAAAAAATGGAAAAGGGGGGAAACCACCAAAGAGGAATTCAAACAAATAGCCAGCACGTGTAGACACAAAGTCAGAAAAGCTAAAGCACAGAATGAACTCAGGCTTGCTAGAGAGGTTAAAAGCAACAAAAAAGGCTTTTATGGGTATGTTCGTAGCAAAAGGAAGAACAAAGAAACAATGGGGTCACTCAGAGGAGAAGATGGTGAAATGCAAACAGGGGACACAGAAAGGGCTGAACTCCTCAATGCCTTCTTTGCCTCAGTCTTCTCCGATAAAGAAAACAATGCCCGACCTGAAGAATTTGGAGCAAATGATTCAGCAAAGGAAACACAGCCCAGAATAACTAAGGAGATAGTACAAGAATATTTGGCTAGTTTAGATGTATTCAAGTCTCCAGGGCCAGATGAACTGCATCCAAGAGTATTAAAAGAACTGGCAGATGTGATCTCAGAACCACTGGCAGTCATCTTTGAGAATTCCTGGAGAACAGGCGAAGTCCCGGCAGACTGGAGGAGGGCAAATGTTGTCCCTATTTTCAAAAAGGGGAAAAGAGAGGACCCAAATAATTACCGCCCAGTCAGTCTGACATCAATACCAGGGAAGATTCTGGAGCAGATCATTAAGCAAACAGTCTGTGAGCACCTAGAAAGGAATGCTGTGATCACCAATAGTCAGCATGGATTTCTGAAAAATAAGTCATGTCAGACTAACCTGATCTCGTTTTTTGACAGAATTACAAGCCTGGTAGATGAAGGGAACGCAGTGGATGTAGCCTACCTTGATTTCAGCAAGGCATTTGACAAGGTGCCCCATGATATTCTTGTAAAGAAGCTGGTAAAATGCGGTCTTGACTATGCTACCACTCAGTGGATTTGTAACTGGCTGACTGACCGAACCCAAAGGGTGCTCATCAATGGTTCCTCTTCATCCTGGAGAAGAGTGACTAGTGGGGTGCCACAGGGTTCTGTCTTGGGCCCGGTGTTATTCAACATCTTTATCAACGACTTGGATGATGGACTCAAGGGCATCCTGATCAAATTTGCAGATGACACCAAACTGGGAGGGGTGGCTAACACCCCAGAGGACAGGATCACACTTCAAAACGACCTTGACAGATTAGAGAACTGGGCAAAAATAAACAAGATGAATTTTAACAGGGAGAAATGTAAAGTATTGCACTTGGGCAAAAAAAATGAGAGGCACAAATACAAGATGGGTGACACCTGGCTTGAGAGCAGTACATGTGAAAAGGATCTAGGAGTCTTGGTTGACCACAAACTTGACATGAGCCAACAGTGTGACGCGGCAGCTAAAAAAGCCAATGCAATTCTGGGCTGCATCAATAGGAGTATAGCATCTAGATCAAGGGAAGTAATAGTGCCACTGTATTCTGCTCTGGTCAGACCTCACCTGGAGTACTGTGTCCAGTTCTGGGCACCACAGTTCAAGAAGGACACTGACAAACTGGAACGTGTCCAGAGGAGGGCAACCAAAATGGTCAAAGGCCTGGAAACGATGCCTTATGAGGAACGGCTAAGGGAGCTGGGCATGTTTAGCCTGGAGAAGAGGAGGTTAAGGGGTGATATGATAGCCATGTTCAAATATATAAAAGGATGTCACATAGAGGAGGGAGAAAGGTTGTTTTCTGCTGCTCCGGAGAAGCGGACACGGAGCAATGGATCCAAACTACAAGAAAGAAGATTCCACCTAAACATTAGGAAGAACTTCCTGACAGTAAGAGCTGTTCGACAGTGGAATTTGCTGCCAAGGAGTGTGGTGGAGTCTCCTTCTTTGGAGGTCTTTAAGCAGAGGCTTGACAACCATATGTCCGGAGTGCTCTGATGGTGTTTCCTGCTTGGCAGGGGGTTGGACTCGATGGCCCTTGTGGTCTCTTCCAACTCTATGATTCTATGATTCTATGATTCTATGAAATACCGCGCTATGCGTTTCAGAGCTTTCCAATCCTTGACACTAGGATTGTTGACCTGTCTGCTTAGCAAATTACAGCTAACAGCAATGTCTGGTCTTGAACATCTGGCAATGAAGTTTAGCTTGCCTAGCACACTTCTGTACAGTGTAGTGTCAGAAAATGCTTCTTCAGTGTCATCTACCTGATAACCTGTTGTCATCGGTGTGTCTACAGGGTTAGCATCCATCAGGTTTAGTTTGCTTAACACATCAGCAATTTTCCGTGATTGGTGTACTAGAATGTTACCATCTTGATCTTTCTCTATTTCCAGAGATAGGTAGTTGTTTACCTCACCAAGATCTTTCATGTCAAAGTGCTCTTTCAGTTGAGCTAGGGCGTTATTGTACATTGCGACATCTTTCCAAAAGAATAATAAATCATCAACATAAAACAAACAGTACAGTTTCTTTTGCCCCTCCTCTTTGACAAATACACATGGATCAGCTTTTCCTTGCTGAAAACCTAGAGAAAACAATACTTCAGTGAGTTTTGTGTGCCAACACCGTGCACTTTGTTTGAGACCATAAAGGGATTTCTTCAGAGCACAAACAAATCCCTGTTTTACCTGTACGCCATCAGGTGGAAGCATATAAAGTGATTCATCTAGAGATCCGTACAGAAAAGCTGTATTAATATCATGGTGACTAATGTGTAGATTTTCTTCTGCAGCTAGCTTGAGCATAAGCCTAATGCTCTCATACCTCACTGTGGGTGAGTAGGTCTCGTGATAGTCTTCACCTGGTACCTGTGCAAAACCTCTGGCTACCAATCTGGCTTTGTGTCTGACTATCTTGCCATTTTGATCTGTCTTCGCTTTGAAGACCCATTTGCTTCCAAGCAGTTTCATTCCTGGAACTACTGGAACTAGTTCCCATGTTTTGTTCCTTTCTAAGGAATCAAGCTCAGCCTTCATGGCATTTAACCATGGCTCAGCTTCCTTTGAATCCAAACCCTGGATTTCTTGGAAACTTGAAGGTTCAAATACCTTCTTGGAGCTTTTAACAGCTGTTACTGCTATCGTAGCAAACTCATCAGCAAATCTCTTTGGAGGTTTGCCTTTTGTAGCTCTTTGTGACCTACGAATTAGCCTTAAGTCTTCAACACTCTCCTCTTCCTTCTTAGGAGAAAAACGACCTATTGTGAACAATGGTTCCTCCAATTCTTGATCAGAGCTTTCAGAGGGTCGCATAGAGGCTTTCGCACTCTTGAAATCCTCTGAATCACCCGATTCAGTTTCAGATTCAGACTCAGAACCTTCATCAGTGGGTTGTTGTGGTTGCTTTTGACTATCCTCAGTCTCATCACTGTCATCAGGATAACATTGGAAAATTCCCACATTCTCCCCCCACTTTGCATTGTACTCAACACTTCTCGTGAGCTTAATTGTCTTAGAGTCAGTCATCATTATTCTGTAAGACCCTTTCTGATAACCTAGAAAGATACCATGCAATCCACGCTTGTCTAACTTGGAGTTTTGTGGTGAGTGAACCCACATGTCAGAACCAAAAATTTTCATGTGTTTGATGTATGGCTTCTTGCCAAACATCTTCTCATAGGGGGTACAACCAATCGCTGAAGATAACCTGTGATTGTAACTGTAAACAAAACACGAGAGAGATTCGGCCCAATAACTCTCTGGAAGATTGGCATCATGCAGCAAGGTTTTTAACCCTTGAAGCAATGTCTGATTTGCCCGTTCTGCAAGTCCATTCTGCCATGGCGAGCGAGGACTAGACAAATCGTGTTGAATTCCTTTCTCAGTCAGAAAAGCTTCAAACTGCTGAGAAGTGAATTCTCCCCCGCGATCACTGAAAAGAGTCTTTATCTTCTTACCATGCACATTTTCCAACCAAGCACAGAATTCCTTGAACCTAGGAAAAGCCTCTGATTTCTGCTTGAGATTGTACACAAAAATATATCTAGAAAATGCATCAATGAGAACCATGAAGTACCTATTTCCACCCAAAGAGGGCGCTAGTGGTCCAACCAAATCAGCATGAACAATCTGGTATGGTTCCGTAGCTTGCCTACTAGACACCTTACCTTTCGCAGCCATTTTCACCTTGTTTGCTGCGCATGCTTTGCACTTCATGTGGTACCTGCAGGGTTTAATAGTCATACCTTCTACCACGGCAGGCATTTTAGATACTGCCTCAAAATGCAAATGACCAAATTTTCTATGAAAATCATGAATACATTCTGCATGCAAACTTTTGTTAGAACCTGCAATGCAACAAGTGTCATCCTGCACAACATCATCATAATACAAAACAAACAAACGATCAACATATTAAGCATGCAATACATAATCATTTTTCTTTGTGATGATGCACTTCTTGTTCTTGAAGGACACGTCAATGTTCCGCTCATTCAGCTGTCCAACGCTGAGCAGATTATGTTTGGCGTCTGGCACGTAAAGCACATTCTGTATCGATAAGTCCAAACTGTGAAGAACAACAGTTCCGTAGCCTTTACTGGGAATAGTGTGGTCATCCGCCTGGTGAATCGCACCTTCCTGCGGTGTAAAAGACACAAACAGTCTCTTATCGTTGCACATGTGGTGGGTTGCCGCTGAATCAACAACGAAGAAAGATCTTGACGTCTTCTGGACCTCTGCAACCTTTGGAGTGAAGCGTGAAACCATAGCCTTGTTCTGCGTTGTCCTAGACACCGGACCTTTGCCTTTGCCTCGGCCTTTTCCACGCGATGAGCTTTCTCTGCGCTGCTCTGTCTTGGCCCTGGGATATCTGCATTCCCTCTTCATATGGCCTAGACGTCCACACGAGTAGCATTTCACTGCCTTCAAAGCTTTGGCGCCATCTGGTGGTTCCACTGCACTAAGGGACGACGTCTGTGAAGACTCCCCCTTGCTCATGCAGCTAGCACCCCGGCGATCTGCTTCATTTAAAATCACGGCAGTTACAAAGTCCACTGTCAGCTGAGCAGTTGGCTGCACAGCAATCTGGGTTGCAACAGACTCCCAACCTGAACCCAAAGATTGTAGTATCATGAAAGAATACACAGCCTCTGGAAAGTTGAGTCCTCTCTGTTGCAGCTCATGTCTCAGATTTTGCATCTCCATCAGATGTAAACGCACATCTCCACCTTCAGCAAGAGCCATATTATGCAGCTTGTTAAAGTAAAACATTGTGGATCCAGCTTCTGTCCTTAAGTGAGCCTCTCTCAAAGCGTCCCAAATTTCTCTGGCTGAGGTCTTATCACGCAATAGACAGAGCTCTTCTGGGGATACTATCAATGTAAGAGTTCCCCTTGCTTTGGAATCCTTAGCTTCCCATGCATCTGTAACTGGAACTGGGGGGGTTTCTGTAATCACCTCAAACAAACCCTCTTTCCGCAGAATTGCCTCTGCATACAGAACCCAGTCTGCATAATTTTTCTTGTTGAGCTTAGGAATCCCACAAGCATCCTGAAGGGCCATCATGACTCTGGCATTAGCCTTCAGCGTCATATATGCTGCTTTAAATCTTGCTGCGTCACTGCTGCAGCTGCTTTATTCCAAAAGCGCTTTTAAAAGTTACTTTCGATTTCCCCAGCATAGTAACTTGTGCCTGGGAGCCTTTTGCCTATTCCCGGCAAAACGGCTTTAAAAGTTCAAAGTCCAGCCATAAAGCCATTAACTAGAAGCTGGCAGGCTGCCCGGAGCAATAGCACATACCTCATCAATCACTTTTACGCGCAGAGCAGATTCCGATCTGATCTGTCCCTCTGCATTCCGATCCTTTGCCGGCACTCCGATGCGACTTCTGGAGCCGATAACCACGTGTTAGTTTAAAGCAGAGTCCCGTGCCCAGCGGAAGGATGAGGAGTACGTGCTGCATACTCTATATTGCTTTATTTACAGTTCAAAGCTGGTATATTACAGAAAGACATCTTGCCTCTGCCGGAGCAGAAAATGCATCCTCTCTCCTTGACAGCTCGGAGAGAATCACCCAGTGAAACTGCAAAGAACAGTGAAAAACAGGAAACCAGTGTACGTCACATCCAGTCTCCCTTTCCCGTGAGAAACTCCAACAGTACAGACTGTGGAATGTAAACACCTGTCTCATGACAAGCCCTTTCGCTGCACAGTGAAGGAAAGCAGAAACCAACAATCATAAGCTCTGTAGAACAATACCTGAGCTTGATCCACCCTTTTAAAATGCAATCTTTCACATGTGCATAGCATATATCTAAGTGTTTTGTTTTAGGTCTACAATTTTCTGATTCAGTCATACATGATTGATTATCTTCAAATATCGTTACAGTTTCTGGAAAATTTATATGTAGATCATTGTAAAGTTGTTTGAACCATTCAACCTCATTACAAGCTAATATAGGCTAATATATTCTGCCTCCGCACTTGATACTGCTACCAAACTTTGTTTTCTAGAGTACCGTTCAATGGGAGTTTGTTTATACATAAATACAGTTCCAGATGGGACTTTCTTTCTGTAGAAGTCCCCCGATCTGTGTCAGCATAAACACAGAAATCACCATCACTTTGTTCAGATAGTTTAAGCTTATAATGAATGGTTCCTTTAAGGTATCTTAAAACTCGCTTCATTGCATTCCAATCTTGCTGTGTTGGCTTGGACATTTTTCTGCTAAGTATGTTAGTTTCATTTGATATGTCAGACCTGGATATGTTTTCTAAATAAAGCAAACTACCAATTACACTTCTGTATTTGTCAATATCCTCAAATACTTTTTCATCATCTTGCTTTTGATATTCTAGAGTCATTGGAGTAGCAACTGGGTTACAATTATCCATGCCATAGCAGAGCCTGAATTTTCCTACTTTGGCTAATCAAAAAAGAGCCTGATTCATCTCTGTCTATTTGCATGCCTAGGTAATTCTTTACTGTTCCTAAATTGTTAATTACAAAATGTGCTTTCACACCTTTTTCAAACTTGTTTTTCCGCTTATCTGAATCATAAATCAATAAAAGATCATCAACATAAATCACCAAATAAGTAATTCCATCATTATATTTACAAATGTACAGACATTGATCACCTTTGCTTTGCTCAAATCCAAGATTTTTCAACACATTGTCTAATTTCTTGTTCCAACATCTAGCTGCCTGTTTTAAACCATAAATGGACTTTTTTAGTTTGCATACCAGATTTGGATCTTTCACAAAACCTTGTGATTGAATCATGTATATTTCTTCTCCAAATTCACCATATTAAAAAAAACAAAACAGTTTTGATATCAAAATGTGAGACCTTCATTTTCTTTTCTGCTGCTATTTTTAACAATAGCCTAACACTGGAATATTTTGTTACAGGAGCAAAAATAGATTCATAGTCTTCCTTGTATTTTTGTGCAAAACCCCTTGCAACTAATTTAGCTCTAAATCTCTCTACTTGAACTTGTTGTCAGGAGTCCCAGTTTCCGACTTGATAACACAGAAAGTGTGGTTAATTTTAAAAAGAAGATTTATTGCAGTAACAAACAGTCCTCCAAATGGCTCTACAATGCCACCATTCCCAGTAATCATGATGACCCTTCTGACTCCTTCCTTTTCCAACAGGAGATATTGAACTTACAAACCCTAATTCTCTTGTTTTTCTTCCTATCTAACAACCCGCCCCTTTGCCTATTCTTGGCACTTATTGGCTTAGCTCCAGTCTCTTCCTTTTCTGACAAACTACCCATGTCTCTGTTCGCTCCTGTTTGAAACTCCTGAGAGCTTTGGCTGGGTTCCCGCCTGTGCGCAACGTTATCAGTTGGCATTCCAATGGGCAGGGGAGATGGCCCTGGCCAAGGCTCCTCTTGTCTGTCATTTAACCCTCTCTCTTCCTGACTGCTTCCTTCACTGGGAGCTGGCTCATTCATGACACCCCCCTTCTAAGGTCCTCCACTCCTCCCTGCCCCCCCTCCTCGTGAGGGACACTTCTGAAACCTCCCGACCATTCATCCTCTCTTTCTTCCCAGTAACCTCCCCTTGTGGGTTTTCCTCTACTTCCAATCCCCAATCTGCCTAACTCTCTTTGTCTTCTTCCCACGCCTCACACTCCTCCTTCCACCGTCTTGGCTTGGGTTTGTTGGGGTACCTGCGGTGGAACTCCACCTGCAACCTAGGGGCATTTACATTCCCCGAGTACTCCTATGAATCTTCCTCATCCCCGTACCCCTTCCAAGACACTAGATACTGCAATCTCCTCCCCCTCCAGCGAGACTCCAGCAGTTGCGACACCTCATATTCAGGTTTCCCCTCTACCATGATAGGAGGGGGTGGTGACGCCTTTGGTGGTTGATACTCGTGTTCAGGCGTCACAGGAGACAACTAGGACCTATGAAAGATAGGGTGTATTTTCATGGATGCAGGTAGTCGAAGCTTGAACGACACAGGGTTAATTTGCTCTACCACTTCAAATGCTCCCCCCCCCCCACTGATGGTCCAGCTTATGACACCGGCCCTTACTCAGCAAGTGTCATGGTCCGGTTTACGGGCAGTCAAAGTCCCAGCTGAGGGCATTGGGACCGGGGGCAAGATGGCAGGGTGGGAGCAGGAATGGGAGTCCGGAAGCCAGGAATCAGGAAGCCAAGGGTCCAGAGGGCAGGATGAAGAGAAGCCAAGTCACTCAAGATGCACAGGCAGCCTTGGAAAGCAGGAGGGGGACCATTTCATCACTGGAAGAGGAGGCAATTAATCCTATGAGCCCAAGGAGTAGACATATGGGAAAGGTATTAGACAGGAAACAAAACCAGAAATGTAAGGGTTCAGGATATTCCACAGAAGCATGAAGAACTCCTCAGAAGGGTCAACTGAATTGTAAGGTACGGAAGCTCCGATAGTCTCAGTCAGTCTCAGTCAGTTTTATTGCACATAGCCAAAGGCTGCCGCAATGTACACAGAATTATTTGACAATTAAAAGAAAATATACTGAATTGGTAAAAAAAGACTTAAAACATTTATATTATTAAAACATTACATACTCTAAACAAAGCTATAAAAGTACCCCAATGTACAAATAAAAACTTTAAACGATAAAATTCATAAGCTAAAATCATCACATGGTGACTAATGTTAAAAACAATATCAATTAATACAGTGTGCAATTTATACTCAGAGTTTGGTGACAAAGATAGAGCATAGCCTGAGGTAGATAGATAGGATCAAATAAATTCATCTCCTTTACAGTTAATGGCTACCTTGGCTATATAATTTGCTCTAATTTTCCTAGCAGCAGTTGCAAAAATTGCTACCCGCCAGGTCACATACTTATCTGTGTCTGCAAGGAGATATAACATCATATCAAGGGGGTTCTGGCCAGGGGACCCTGTCATTATAGGTACCAAAAATCTTTTTCTTGCATCATTATATAACGGACAGTGCAAGATATAATGCACAAGGTCCTCTACTTCAGAACATCCCTTAATGCAAACACGTTCTTTTTTGGTATGCCTCTATGTCTCCCATCTCTATAAGCAGAGCTTATTGTATTTAGTTGTAGCTCTGTAAAAGCTTTTCGAAGCTGTGCAAAAGTCAATTCATTAAAATGTGTTCATTGACCTCTCTAAGTTTAAAATACAATGGGGCGCATGTAGATGTGCACATAGAGTTTAGATCGTTTTTAGTTGCCACTGCCCTTATGGTTCGTTTAGAAATATTTTTCTGTGAATATAAGGGGAGTTCTTTAATCTCAGTCACTGAGAGGTCATATTTGCCCATCAGTTGGGCAGCATGATGTACCCAGTTTTTAAAGGGTAATCCATTTGAGAGCTCAATCAGGCATTTCTTTGGTAGCCTAGTGTTGTCCATCTGTTGAACTCTAAACCAGTAACAGAGAATTCTTTTATCTATTTGGCTCTCTATGCTCAACATGTGAGTTTCCAACCTGACCATGGCAGATTGCACGTCTTTGGGTAAACCTAAAAGAACTCTTAAAAAATAATTCTGTGGGGGTTCCAGACCGGAGACCTTTGAGGTACCCCAGACCTCTGCACCATATAAAATCTGGGCCATTGTTTTTGCTTTATACACAGATAGAGCTGGGTTGACCAGATTTCCACCTTTACATGCAACGAATTTCAGAATGGCTTTTGCTGATTTAAAGGCTTGCAATTTAATATTGGATAGCTGTGTATTCCAAGATGCCGTTTCTGAATAAATCAATCCCAGATATTTAAACGTATTTACTTGGTTTATGATGTGTTCATCCAGGTGCCAAACATGCTTTTTAGAACGCTTCCCAAATACAATGACCTGCGTCTTATCATAGTTTATAGATAAAGCATTCCTCATGCAATATGAACTTAATTTTGCAAGCAGCCGTCTCAGGCCCACCTGGGTTCTAGATACAAGTACTAGGTCATCAGCATACATTAAAACTGAGAGTTTTTGGTCGAGAATTGTGACAGGGGAAAACTGTAGGCCCTCCAGTTCTTTATTTGGGAAAATTAATCCTGTGTCCAGTCAGGCTTCCCCTGTGCGGCTCTGATCGGGAGCTGACCTGGCAGGAAGAGCAGAGTAGCAGCGGTCCTGCGTCCGTGTGAGATGAGGGATAAATCACGTCAGGAGACAGTTCGGTTCTTATCTCTAGAAGCGTTTATTTACAAGCCATAAATCAGTCACATTCAATCGGAGCTTTCCGGCATCTTTCTCATGCTAAAAGCACACACGCAGCCTCTGAGCTGAGCTGCACCTTAGGCAGAAGCGAAAGCGAGTCTGAACAGCGACACAGACTCTGACGCACTTCTCTGCGACAAGCTCCTCCCAGATACAGGACACCACGGAGCCTGTCAGTTTCAAACTCCACACCCCCTCTTGTCCTGCATCTGGGGACAATAGCCAACAATGCTTTTCCCATACACAGACCCTCACAGAACTCCTCGTGCTTCTGGAAGGTTAATGGTTTTGTGAAACCATCAGCGAGGTTCTTGGTTGAGGGACAGTATTTCAGAGCAATTAGCCCCTCATGAACGCTCTGACATACATTCCGGAAACGTATGTCCAAATGTTTGGTCCTCGCCTTGAATTGCCCCGTCTCGGCCAATTTGAGGCACGGTTGATTGTCTTCATGCACCACAACGGGTAGACAATTCTCTCCACAGATTTCCTCGACCAAACACACATAGAACTCCAGCTCTCTGCAAACCTCTGATAGCGCACTGAACTCAGCTTCAGTAGACGAAAGCGCTATGAGACTTTGCTTCCGGGACCTCCACCCAACTACTGAGTCCCCAAACTTCACCACTAGGCCTGACACTGATTTGCGATCCTCAAGGTTAGCCCAATCCGAATCTACCCACGCGGTCAGCTTGACACCACCCTTAGCTGACATCTTGAGGCAAAAATCTTTGGTATCTTGTAGGTAACGAAGCAACCGTTTAATACCATTCCAGGCCTGCACACTAGGACTTGACGCCTCTCTACTGAGCAGATTGACAGCAAACGCTATGTCTGGTCTGCTCCACTGTGACAGATACAACAGACTACCCAGAGCTGACTGAAAAAGTTCAGTATTTTCGAACACAACGCGTTCTACTTGCTGACACTCCTTCACGTATCCAGCCTCCATGGGTGACTTGGCACCAGCACAATCAGACATCCTGAACTTCTCAAGCAACTGTTCAATCTTACCTTTCTGGTGAAGCAAAAAGCTTCCATCACTTACTCTTGTGATCTCTAAGCCTAAATACGACTTGACGTCTCCAAGCTGCTTGAGCTTGAACCGCTTTCGAAGCTCCTTAGCAAACTTCTCCACCTGTTTACCTGTTTGTGCCATGATCAAGATATCATCAACAAACACCTGAACCACTTGCTGTTTCAAGCCTGAATCTCTAATGTAAAGACAACTGTCTGCAAGAGATTTCTTAAAACCTAGTTCTTCTAAGGCTTCATGTAGGCACATATTCCAATTCCTGGCAGATTGGCGTAATCCATAGATGGATTTGTGCAACCGCCACACGACGCCTGGCTCACTGACTTCAAACCCTGGAGGAGGAAGCATGTACAACTCCTCCTGGAGATCTGAGTTCAGGTAGGCGACATCTACATCAAAATGGTTCACCTTCCAACCTCTCTGTGCTGCTATCGCCAAAAGCGTTCTCAGAGTCTCGGCCCTCGAGGTCGGCGAATAGACCTCCCTCCGTGAAGTGAACACCCTTCCTCTGTGTGAATCCTCGAGCTACTAACCTCGCTTTATACTGTGGTTCTCCAGCTTCTGTGGGTTTAAGACGGTAAACCCATCTGCAACTCACAGCCTGCTTTCCAGCCGGCAGCTGTGTGAGTGAGAACACACCAAGAGACTCCATTGAGTTCATCTCCTTCTGCATCGCCTCACGCCATTTGCTAGCTTCTTCCTGAGGCAACTTCTGAACATCCTCAAAGGATTCAGATTCACATCTAGCCACACCAACCCAAACACTAGTGGCTTCATACCTTTCCGGTGGCTTTCCCTTGGTTGACCTTGCTGACCTCCTCAGCGTGAACTCTGGAACTGTGCCTGATTCACTTGGGTCAACCAGACCACCCCCTGTTTCAGAAACTTCCCCCTCTGACCTGCTGCGCCTTTTTGGCCGCACAGCTGGGTCTGCTGGCGAGGATGGCTCACTCCTTGGCTCAGACTTGACAGAGACCTGTGGAGGGGTCTTGGGACTCCCCTTTGGAGAGGTTCGGAGCCTCTGCCTTGGAGATCCCGGCTCTGGACTCTGTGGCTGTGGACTGTCCACCTCAGCAACAGGTTCAGCTTCGTCCTCCTCCTCTTCCTCATCTGAGTCTAACAGAACATCCGGGTTCCCGTGAAGACGTTTCCACCCACTCTGCTCGCAAAACTCAGCACTGCCACTAATAAGCAGCTTAGACTGGTTACCAGTAGGGTATGCGAAACACCACGCCTTTGAACCCGGCTCATAGCCTACAAAGATCATCTTCCTAGATCTTGGCTCACCCTTTCTACGCATGGCCTTTGGAATGAGGACCCAAGCCTCACAGCCAAACACTCGCAGAAAATCCACTTTCGGTTTCTTCTGATGCAACAAGAAATATGGTGTGTTGCCTACACTGGAATTGTACACCCTATTCTGGAGAAAACATGCTGCCTTATAACTCTCAGCCCAAAAGCGCTGTGGCAAACCCGAGTCTGCCAACATAGCATTCGCTGCTTCCTGTAGTGTGCGAAACTTTCTCTCTGCAACTCCGTTCTGTTGCGGAGAGTAGGGGGCAGTCAATCGATGACTGATACCTTTCTGCCTGAAAAACGATTGCAGCGCAGAACCCGTGAACTCCCCCCCCCCCCGCGCGATCAGATTGAAAGGAAATCACCCTGGTAGAGAACCGCAGCTCTACCGCAGTGATCCAATCCCTGATGAGTGCAGTTGCTTCTGACTTTTGTTTAAGCGAGAAAACGCAAGAATGCCTTGAAAAATCATCAATCAGAACCAGAACCCATTTAGACCCAGCTAAAGAAGGTGTTGGCATGGGCCCTGATAAATCTGCATGCACAAGTTCAAAGGGCTTGCTGGTCCTCCTCTCTGACCTGGGATATGTGCATGTCGTGACCTTTGATTGCTTACAGGCTTGACAATCTAAGTATCTATCACATGCTTTGAACCTGCATCCAATTGTGTTCTCTGCGGCCCTTTTAACATACGACCACCCTGCTTGTCCGAAGCGTCTGTGCCAGAGGTGTAAACAATCATGGTGTGGTGGGACATTTGCACACTGCACTTGAGCGTCTTCACTGGACCTTCCACTAGCCCCATTTTCCACCAGCCCCATTTCCCACCAGCCCCATTTTCAATAGGCATCTGCACCAGAAAGAGCCTGTCTTTTCTCTCAACACTGTAGATCATCTTCCCATCCCTGTAGAAGGAACACAGATCGTTAGAGAACAGAACATCAAAACCATCAGCCATAAGAGCTGATACACTTAAAAGAGAATGAGCAAGCTCGGGGACCACATAAGCTTGCACCTCATGATCTATAAAGGGACAATATAAAAAACCAGTTTCAGTTACCTGTCTCTGAGACCCATCTGCTAATGTGACGTAGCATCCAGTTTTAACTGTCTTGCAGTTCCTCAGGAGCCCTCGGGATGTCACGAGGCAATGAGAGGCTCCCGAGTCGACAACAAGAGATAAAGTGTCTCTCTGGCTGTTTTCCACAGTTGCCAAGGCTTTGCTCGCACTCCCACCGGTTGCCATGGCCACAGCCTCCCCCCGACCAAGGCTTTTGCCTTTTCTCAGAGACACCATCGCAGCTGTGAGGTGATAAGACGCCTTGTCTTTGTTTTTCTCCTGGCCTGCTGCTTTCCCACGTCTCTGCTGGGAACCAGCCCTGGAACCGCCGCTTATCTGCTTTGTTGACATTCCTCTCCAGCCGGTGTCCTTGCCTTCCTGGGCCTCTGCAGAACAATGCCCTTCGCTGTTGGACTTCGCCTCAGAGCACAAACAACTCTTGGAGACTTTGGCTTTCCCAGAGCTCTTGGAACGGCCTGCACCCCCACTCCTGGGTGCCCAGCTGCCTGAGGAACAGACTGCAACTGCCTTCCTCTTCCCAGCTCTCAGCCTCTCTCCCGGACCATCACACAGACGTGTTGAAGCATAGAAACTGCTTACCAAAGCAGTCCCAGCCCCCTCTGGGCTTAGTGCTCTCTCTGGGCATCTCTCAGCCCCCTCTGGTCTGGCTCCCACTGCGGTCTGACATGCCGTTATCAGTGCCTGCCACGCGACCCAGGGCTTCTTCCCTTGGAGCTTTGGCAACAGCCAAGCATCAACACTGGCCCTTAAAATGGCTAGCACCCTTTGCTCTCTCTCCAGAACAGCAGCCACGTCTGCTTCACAAGCTTCCACTGCTCCTGCAGACCTCTCACTGGGCTGGGCTTGGACTGGACCGGCTTGCGTGCATTCCCACAGCTTCCTTTCTGCCAGCCAGTAGTACATGCGCTTACTCCAGGCTTCCCAATTGGCCCCATTCAGTCTTTCGAAGGGGATATTAAAGCTCTCATGGCCATGCTGTGCCTGGGCAGCAGCCATCTTCCACCCACCGGGGCTTCAAGCGTACTCACGTGTTTGCCAGCAATCTGGACCTCCGAAGCAGCCGTCTTCCTTGGCGTTTGGCTCCGCTCTCCAGCATTCCCCACTGCCCTTCCTGGCAGGAGCTCTCAGCAACGCAACGCTGGCAGTCTTCCTCCCTTCTCACACTTGTCAGGAGACGCGTAACTTCCATAAGCTTAGAATCATAGAATCATAGAATCATAGAGTTGGAAGAGACCACAAGGGCCATCGAGTCCAACCCCCTGCCAAGCAGGAAACACCGTCAGAGCACTCCTGACATATGGTTGTCAAGCCTTTGCTTAAAGACCTCCAAAGAAGGAGACTCCACCACACTCCTTGGCAGCAAATTCCACTGTCGAACAGCTCTTACTGTCAGGAAGTTCTTCCTAATGTTTAGGTGGAATCTTCTTTCTTGTAGTTTGGATCCATTGCTCCGTGTCCGCTTCTCTGGAGCAGCAGAAAACAACCTTGCTCCCTCCTCTATGTGACATCCTTTTATATATTTGAACATGGCTATCATATCACCCCTTAACCTCCTCTTCTCCAGGCTAAACATGCCCAGCTCCCTTAGCCGTTCCTCATAAGGCATCGTTTCCAGGCCTTTGACCATTTTGGTTGCCCTCCTCTGGACACGTTCCAGTTTGTCAGTGTCCTTCTTGAATTGTGGTGCCCAGAACTGGACACAGTACTCCAGGTGAGGTCTGACCAGAGCAGAATACAGTGGCACTATTACTTCCCTTGATCTAGATGCTATATTCCTATTGATGCAGCCCAGAATTGCATTGGCTTTTTTAGCTGCCGCGTCACACTGTTGGCTCATGTCAAGTTTGTGGTCAACCAAGACTCCTAGATCCTTTTCACATGTACTGCTCTCAAGCCAGGTGTCACCAATCTTGTATTTGTGCCTCTCATTTTTTTTGCCAAGCGCAATACTTTACATTTCTCCCTGTTAAAATTCATCTTGTTTGTTTTGGCCCAGTTCTCTAATCTGTCAAGGTCGTTTTGAAGTGTGATCCTGTCCTCTGGGGTGTTAGCCACCCCTCCCAGTTTGGTGTCATCTGCAAATTTGATCAGGATGCCCTTGAGTCCATCATCCAAGTCGTTGATAAAGATGTTGAATAAGACCGGGCCCAAGACAGAACCCTGTGGCACCCCACTAGTCACTCTTCTCCAGGATGAAGAGGAACCATTGATGAGCACCCTTTGGGTTCGGTCAGTCAGCCAGTTACAAATCCACTGAGTGGTAGCATAGTCAAGACCGCATTTTACCAGCTTCTTTACAAGAATATCATGGGGCACCTTGTCAAATGCCTTGCTGAAATCAAGGTAGGCTACATCCACTGTGTTCCCTTCATCTACCAGGCTTGTAATTCTGTCAAAAAACGAGATCAGGTTAGTCTGACATGACTTATTTTTCAGAAATCCATGCTGACTATTGGTGATCACAGCATTCCTTTCTAGGTGCTCACAGACTGTTTGCTTAATGATCTGCTCCAGAATCTTCCCTGGTATTGATGTCAGACTGACTGGGCGGTAATTATTTGGGTCCTCTCTTTTCCCCTTTTTGAAAATAGGGACAACATTTGCCCTCCTCCAGTCTGCTGGGACTTCGCCTGTTCTCCAGGAATTCTCAAAGATGACTGCCAGTGGTTCTGAGATCACATCTGCCAGTTCTTTTAATACTCTTGGATGCAGTTCATCTGGCCCTGGAGACTTGAATACATCTAAACTAGCCAAGTATTCTTGTACTATCTCCTTAGTTATTCTGGGCTGTGTTTCCTTTGCTGAATCATTTGCTCCAAATTCTTCAGGTTGGGCATTGTTTTCTTTATCGGAGAAGACTGAGGCAAAGAAGGCATTGAGGAGTTCAGCCCTTTCTGTGTCCCCTGTTTGCTTTTCACCATCTTCTCCTCTGAGTGACCCCACTGTTTCTTTGTTCTTCCTTTTGCTACGAACATACCCATAAAAGCCTTTTTTGTTGCTTTTAACCTCTCTAGCAAGCCTGAGTTCATTCTGTGCTTTAGCTTTTCTGACTTTGTGTCTACACGTGCTGGCTATTTGCTTGAATTCCTCTTTGGTGGTTTCCCCCCTTTTCCATTTTTTGTACACCTCTTTTTTAATTTTAACTCAGTTAAAAGTTCTTTAGATAGCCACCCTGGCTTCTTTAGGCACCTTCCATGTTTCCGTCTCATTGGTATTGCCTGACGTTGTGCTTTTACTATCTCCCTCTTAACAAACTCCCAGCCATCATGAACTCCCTTTCCTTTTAGTATTACTGTCCATGGGATCTCACCCAGCACTTCCCTAAGTTTTATGAAGTCGGCTTTCTTAAAGTCAAGAAATTGAGTCCTAGTATGCTTGGCTGCTCCTTTCCGCTGTATAGTAAACTTTAGAAGAGCATGATCACTCGCGCCTAATGATCCTTCCACTTCTACCCCACTAACCAAGTCATCAACATTGGTTAGGACCAGATCTAAAATGGCTGTGCTGTTCCTCTTGTTGCTTCTCCCACTTTCTGGACAATGAAGTTGTCTGCAAGGCCAGTGAGGAATCTGTTTGACCTTATGCTCTTGGCTGAGTTTGACATCCAACAAATATCCGGGCAATTGAAGTCCCCCATTACTACTATCTCCCTTCCTTTTGCATGCTTGGCCATCTGTTCCAGGAAGGCATCATCTATGTCCTCCGTTTGGCTTGGGGATCTATAGTAAACTCCCACAATGAGGTCTCTGTTATTCTTCTCTCCCTTAATTTTGACCCAAATGCTCTCACTTTGGCTTTGAGGTTCTAAATCTTGGATCTCTTCACAGGTATACACATCCCTGAAATATAACGCCACTCCTCCTCCTTTCTTGTCTGGTCTGTTTCTCTGAAATAGATTGTATCCCCCCATTTTTACATTCCAATCGTGGGACTTATCCCACCAGGTTTCAGTGATGCCTATTATGTCATATTTAGTTTGCTGTACCAAGAGCTCAAGCTCATCTTGTTTATTTCCCATGCTTTGCGCATTAGTGTACAGACATTGAAGTCCATTAATCATTCCCCCGTGTCTCTTATTTAAGGATTTTTTCCTCCCACCACTAGGTCTGCGTGCTGTTTGCTCCATTTGGTCTATGACATTTGGATGATCATCTTCATCAATTGATAGACTCCTACCTTCAGGAGCACTGTCTCCCTCCCCCACATTAGTCAGTTTAAAGCCCTCCTGATGAGGTTTCTGAGATTTTTGGCAAAAACATTCCTCCCAACCGTTGTGAGGTGCAGCCCATCGCTTGCCAGAAGTCCATCTTCAAGAAACTGCAGTCTGTGATCTAAGAATCCAAACCGTTCCTGTTTACACCATTTGCGAAGCCAGCTGTTCACTTCCACTATTTTTCCCTCTCTCCCTCGGCCACATCGTTCAACTGGGAGGACAGATGAGATGACAATTTGTGCATTTAGTTGCTTCAATTTCCTGCCGAGACCCTCGTAGTCTCTTTTGATATTCTGGAGGCTATTGCTTGCAGTGTCATTGGTTCCCACATGAACCAAGAGGAAGGGGTATTTGTCCGTGGGTTTTATGATTCTTTGCAGTCGTTCAGTTACATCTTGGATCTTAGCCCCGGGGAGACAGCACACTTCCCAAGACATCTTGTCAGGCCCACAGATCACTGCTTCTGTTCCCCTCAGTAGGGAATCCCCTATCACCACTACACGCCTTCTCTTAGGTTTGGTCGGGGTTCTTCCGTGAGCTGTCCGTTCCAAGGTCGCCTGCACATTCCCTGAGGACTGACTTTGCTGCTCGTCTTCATATACCTGATCGACTGTAATGAGGGAGAGATCCTCAAATGGAGTCTGCTCTTCGTCTTCCATGCTAGGGGAGAGGACCTCAAAGCGATTGTGTATTTCTAAACAATCAGAGCGAACCCTGGCCTCCTACTTCTTTGAGTCACGTTTCTCCATATATCTGGCTCCTGTGTTGGTGAACTAGCCTCCTTCTCAGGGGAGTCCCCTGTCTCCTCCTTGGTGGAGACGGTGTGCTCTGTTGCTTCCAAGAAGAGCTCCAGCTCTCTAATTCTTTGGAGCGTAGCTACACGTTCCTCCAGTTGCTGGACTTTGTCTTTTAAGAGGGCAATCAACATGCAATTGCTGCAGGTAAAGCTGCCTGCAACCTTTGGCAAGATGGTAAACATTGCGCAGGAACCACAGGCGACTGCAGCTGTTCCCTCCCCCTCCATCCTGAGAACGTGTCGTTGGGGGTGGCTACAGCGGTCCTCCATCATAAAAAGCGCGAAGACAGGACAAATAACTCCCCCCACAAGAAAAAAAAACCTAGGCCTCCCCCAACAAACGTTTGAGACTAGCTCCCCTAAATCTAAAAGATGGATCAAACTGTGTGCGCCGCTAGGTCTGATAAGCTCCTCCCACAGCTAATCCCCTGCCTCAACAGAAACCCTGCCCCCTCTGACCTTTGCACAGGGAGAACAGCTAATCAGCCACAAAGAAACACACACACACAAGAAAACCTTTTTTGCTCCTTCTTCAACTGCTGCCCTGCTAGGTCTGATAAGCTCCTCCCACAGCTAATCCCCTGCCTCAACAGAAACCCTGCCCCCTCTGACCTTTTCACAGGGAGAACAGCTAATCAGCCACAAAGAAACACACACACAAGAAAACCTTTTTTGCTCCTTCTTCAACTGCTGCCCTGCTAGGTCTGATAAGCTCCTCCTTTGGGAAAATTAATCCTGTGTCCAGTCAGGCTTCCCCTGTGCGGCTCTGATCGGGAGCTGACCTGGCAGGAAGAGCAGAGTAGCAGCGGTCCTGCGTCCGTGTGAGATGAGGGATAAATCACGTCAGGAGACAGTTCGGTTCTTATCTCTAGAAGCGTTTATTTACAAGCCATAAATTAGTCACATTCCATCGGAGCTTTCCGGCATCTTTCTCGTGCTAAAAGCACACACGCAGCCTCTGAGCTGAGCTGCGTCTTAGGCAGAAGCGAAAGCGAGTCTGAACAGCGACACAGACTCTGACGCACTTCTCTGCGACAAGCTCCTCCCAGATACAGGACACCACGGAGTTTTAACCCTGTCAGTTTCAAACTCCACACTTTAACCATGTCATTAATATAAAAATTGAACAGGAAAGGTGCCAAAATGCATCCCTGTTTGACTCCAGTAGTGGTCTTAATTCTAGTGGTGAGATGGCCAGCCAGATCCACCTTTACTTGTATTGATGTGTCAGTATATAATGTTTTGATGAGAAATAATAGACGGAGGTCTATATTTGTCTTTTCCAATTTTTGCCACAATGCGTGTCTTGGGACCGTTTCAAAAGCTGACTTTAGATCGATAAAAGCAACATATAATTTTTGCTTCAAATTATGGATATATTTACATAGCAGAAAGTTCAGCACAAAGCACTGGTCCAATGTGGATTTCCCTCTTTGGAAACCTGCCTGGACTTCAGATATCACCTTATTTGTATCTGCCCATTCTTCTAGTCTCCCAAGAAGGAGCCTGGCATATAGTTTGGAGGCTACATCTAAAAAACTAATGGGTCTATAATTGGCAGGGTTTTTCTTATCACCCTTTTTATATATTGAGGCAATTATACTCAACTTCCACCCTTCAGGTATATGACCTGAGCTGTTAATGTATGAAAACAATTTTGCAAAAATGGGTGACCAGAAATCAGGTCTTATCTTATAGATCTCCATTGGGATCATGTCTTCTTGAATTGTGGTGCCCAGAACTGGACACAGTACTCCAGGTGTGGTCTGACCAGACCACTGTATTCTGCTCTGGTCAGACCTCACCTGGAGTACTGTGTTCAGTTCTGGGCACCACAGTTCAAGAAGGACACTGACAAACTGGAACGTTTCCAGAGGAGGGCAACCAAAATGGTCAAAGGCCTGGAAACGATGCCTTATGAGGAACGGCTAAGGGAGCTGGGCATGTTTAGCCTGGAGAAGAGGAGGTTAAGGGGTGATATGATAGCCATGTTCAAATATATAAAAGGATGTCACATAGAGGAGGGAGAAAGGTTGTTTTCTGCTGCTCCAGAGAAGCGGACACGGAGCAATGGATCCAAACTACAAGAAAGAAGATTCCACCTAAACATTAGGAAGAACTTCCTGACAGTAAGAGCTGTTCGACAGTGGAATTTGCTGCCAAGGAGTGTGGTGGAGTCTCCTACTTTGGAGGTCTTTAAGCAGAGGCTTGACAACCATATGTCAGGAGTGCTCTGATGGTGTTTCCTGCTTGGCAGGGGGTTGGACTCGATGGCCCTTGTGGTCTCTTCCAACTCTATGATTCTATGATTCTATGATTCTCCTGGAGCTTTATTAGCTAGTTGGCTTGCGATTAGCCTCTTAATCTGATTGGGCGTGACGTCTGGCAATTCTGGCAGTTCTGATAACTGAGTATAGTAAACTTGTGGGGGTAGGTCAGGACAGGGGCGATATATTTCTGTAAAATATGTTACCCAATCCTTTCCTTGGACAGATGCTTCTAATGAGTAGACCAGCCCATTGGTGCCTTGGGCAACCAGATGCCAAAATTTCCGTGAGTCCTTCTGAAGTGCTGCATCTCCCAATTCTTTCCACTGTTGTTCATAATATATTTGTTTCTTGCTTTTAAGTAATAATTTATAGTTGTTTCGTAACTGGGCTACCTCAGTTTGTAGGGCAAGATTTTGCTTATCCTGTTTTAACTTCAATTTTCTAAGTACCCCTAGCTAGGAATTTTTTGCTATTCTGACATTCCTTATCAAACCAAGTCTGTCTCTTAAACTTTTTGTTTTTTATCACACTAGCTGTGGTCATCAGTGGGCGCATTCGGTTGATTATGTTCTCATAAAGTCCAATTACGTTTCCTGTTTCTAACAACATTTCCCCCTTTAATAGAGCAAATTCATGGGAATCCAGCATCTGAATCATTTTTTCTTGGACCTGTGCATTCCATTTTAACCTTCTATTACCAAGTATCAGATATTCTGTTTCATCCAATAATTTAGTAAAGGCAGGAGAAAAGAATAATGTCAGAGATAACTCAAGTGGAAAGTGGTCACTTTCAGCTCTGGGAATTATCCTGAAGGTATCTCGGTTAACTGGCACATTATTAGATGTTAGGATATAATCTATGGTGCTAGTAAATCCTCTGGGGGAGATAAAAGTAAAATAACCCTCTTGATCCCCTTGACCGTGCCCATTGCATAACAAAAGGTTATGCTTTATTGTAAGTTCACAAAGATGTTTCCCAGCGCGATTAGGGATGGTGTCCATTGCTGCCCTCTGGCAGATTTCAGGTTCGTCCTCCAAGTTTAGACCAGATAATATTGTATTTTGTGGGGAAACAAGGCCGATCCGGGCATTGAAGTCACCTCCCAAGATAAACTGAGGGTTAGGTGACAGAGAGTCTATACTTTCATTTATTTATTTTTAAATTTTTAAATTTTTATTTGTTTTGCTATATCAAACTTTAAAACAAACAAAAAAAACATACATCACACATACAGACAAAAAAGAAATACATAAAAAAGAAAAATAATAATAAAGAAAACAAAAGAAAAAACATCTCCTAACATAAGATACCAACAAATTAGGTTACATTTACTAAATAACACACAACACTAATTGACTTCCCTTCATCTCGGTTTCAGAATATATTATATGATTTTTTATCTGCAGTTTCTTTTCCTTAAAAAACTCTTTACATCACAAGTGTTACGTCATACCTACTGTAATTTTTAGATTTTTTACCTCTGTTTCCATGTATGTCATAAATGTATTCCATTCTTTGTTAAATTTTATGTCTTTTTGATTTCTTATTTTATGTGTCATTTTTGCCAATTCTAAATAATCAATTAGTTTGGATTGCCACTCGTTTATAGTTGGGATTTTTGATGTCTTCCAATTCTGCGCTATTAGGGTTCTAGCAGCCACTGTCGCGTACTGAAAGAGTGTTTGATCTTCCTTTTTGATTTCCTCTCCAATTATCCCCAGCAAAAAGGCTTCAGGTTTTTTTTATAAAGGTATTGTCAGGGAACTGCCATCGGAAGGAAGGGAGGTGAAAGGGCTCACACAGGTTGGGAGAGACTCAGCAGCTGAAGAGGGAACCAGTAGGGGGAGAGGAGGTGAGCTGAGGGAAAGTCAGCTGGAGGGATGGCTCAGAGACACTTCCAGCGAAAACAGTGGGGAGGTTTCAGGACCTCCTGTAGGGACACCCACTCCTCACTGGAAACTGTCACGCAGAGAGTCCAGAAGACGTGTTTCCGTTAAGGAGCTTTTATGTTGGAAGCGATTCCGAAAGCAACCACTGTCGGAATCTGCTAGCGACTGACGCAGCCATGTTTAAGGGGCTCCGTTACAGACAGAGGTTTGCAAACTTGAACAAACTCTGAGGGACTTGGATTTTACGCACAAGCAGCTCATCGTCCCATCACAGCATTCCGACAGTCTCCGTGAGCAGCTTGTGCAGGAGAAGGCATCATGAGCAACCCAGCCGGAACTGGAGAAGCAGGAGCTGGAGCGGGTCCAAGCCTGGAAGAAAGGTACAGGGCGTTGGAGGTCCAGCTAGCGCTGCAGACGGCGAGGCTCGAGGAGAGGAGGGCTCAAGATGCAGAGAAGGGGGAAACCACCCCGCTCGCCAGAAAGTTGCCAGGATTGGTGCAGAAGTTTGGGGGGGAGCCCAAGGACTATCATGCCTTTAGGACAGAGATGCAATATGCCCTTAATCTGCAGTTTGATGACTTTCCCGACGAGGAATCGCGGGTGGCTTTTGTGATTGGGCATCTCGAAAAGGGGGCGAAAGCCTGGGTGAGGCCCCTGATGGCAACGAATAATGACATCCTGAAGGACACGAGGAAGTTTTTTCGTGCCATGGATCTTATGTTTTCCAGCGATATTGAGCAGGGAGTGGTACACAGACAGTTAATGGCGTGCAAACAGGGGAGCCGATCTGTTCGTGAGTACTGGACTGAGTTTACCATGTTGATCCATAAATTGGGGTGGGATTTATCGGCGGAACCCATTCAAATGCTCTTTGAAGAAGGGCTTTCTTCGGCGGTAAAGGATGAACTTTCCCGGGCGCCCAGGGCGGAGTCTATGGACCAGCTGACCAAATCAGCGCTGACCATAGGAGCGCGCCAAGAGGCGAGAGCCTTGGAGAGGCGGGAAGGGAAAGGGGAACGTTAGAGGGAGCTTTGCATTCCAGAGATTCCAGAGCCACCGTTCCCGCTGGGAGAGCCGATGGAAATTGGAACAGCGCGCGCGCGCGCAGTTTCAAAGCCCAGTGAAGAGCGGAAGAAGGAGGGGAAGGGCGCCAAGAAATGTTATCTCTGCCAACAGCCAGGTCACTTTGCCAGAGTCTGCCCCCAAAGAAAGGAATGGCAAGGGATGGCGGGAGCTGTTGGGGAGAGGGAGGAAAAGGTACCGGAGCAAGTAAAAGCCAACGCCTGGCTGCCACCGTCGGGGCACAGCAGCCAGGCCAAAGAGCAGTGAAAGTGCCCACGCCGGAACCTCCTAAACCCGCCCTAGTGATAGAGGTGTTACTAGAGCTGCCTAACGGACACCCACTAAAGATAAAGGCGCTATTGGACTCAGGCAGCTCCTGCAATTTCATGAGTAAGGAGTTTGCTGCTGAGCACCAGATACAGACTATCCCTTTAAGTAACCCTTTGCAGGTGACCATGATCGATGGAAGGGAGCTGCTGGGAGGAGAAGTCAGCCAGCAGACCGTCCCAATGATAATGAGGGTAGCAAGACACACTGAGCTAATAGCATTTAATGTGGCTACCTTGGGAGGAGCTCCCATTATTCTGGGGATGAGCTGGCTAGCATTACATGATCCGCTAGTGGGCTGGCATCAGAGAGTGGTCTCCTTTGGGTCAGCACATTGTATAGAACACTGCAAAGAGTGGGAGGCTCAAGGAGGGGCCAGAGCCACTCTAGCAGGGACGGAAGTAACGGAGAAGGGGAAGGTTCCCCAACAATACGCCGGCCTGAGCAACGTCTTCAGCGAGAGGGAGGCAGACAAACTACCCCCACATAGACCCTTTGACTGTCAAATCAATTTACTCCCTGGGGCACAGCTCCCTGTAGGCAAGCTGTACGCCATGTCAGACAGAGAGATGCAGGAGCTAAGGGAGTTCATTGACAAGAACCTGAAGAGAGGGTTCATCAGAGAGTCCAGGGTGGTGGGGGGCAGCCCAGTGTTTTTTGTGGACAAAAAAAACACGGACAAACCTAGACTTGTAGTGGACTTCCGGGCCTTAAATGCAGTGTCAGAACCAGTGACTTTCCCAATGCCCAGAATTGATGACATTTTGACAAGGGTCAGGAAGGGAAAGATTTTTACTAAACTGGACCTGAGGGGGGCGTACAACCTGATACGAATAAGGAAGGGGGATGAATGGAAAACCACCATGTTCACCCCTTTGGGGGCATTTGAATATTTAGTTATGCCCTTCGGCCTACAGGCAGGCTCCGCGTGCTTTCAATCGTTTATGAACCATGTCCTGGGGCCTTTGCTTTACAAGAATTGTGTGGCCTTCTTAGATGACGTGTTAGTATATTCAGAGAATGAGGAGCAGCATGTAAAAGACGTCAGGGAAGTGTTGGGCAGACTGCAAGCCAATCAGCTGTGGGTGAAGCTCGAGAAGTGTCAGTTTCATGCCAAGGAGGTGGAATTCCTGGGGTACCGTTTGTCGGACAAGGGATTGGCCATGGATCCTGGCAAGGTCCAAGCGGTACTGGAATGGAAAACACCGAAAACAAGGAAGGATGTGCAAAGATTCCTTGGATTTGGAAACTTCTATCGGAAGTTCATCAGAAATTTTGCCCACTTGACGGCTCCCATTACGGACTGTCTCAGCAGTAAGAGGAAATTCGTTTGGACGGCAAAGGCGGAGCGAGCTTTTGAGGAACTGAAAAGGGCGTTCGCTTCGGAAGAACAGCTCCTGCATGTGGATTTACAAAAACCGATGCGAGTGGAAACGGACGCATCAGACCGGGCTGTGGGGGCGGTGCTTCTGCAGCCTGGGAAGGAGAAGTCGGAGTGGAGACCGTGTGCCTTTTTTTCGCGAAAGCTGAACAAATCTGAGAGGAACTACACGGTGTATGACCGAGAACTACTAGCCATTCATGAAGCATTCAGGAGATGGAGGCATTTATTAATTGGTGCACAACATAAGGTGCAAGTGTGCACTGACCACAAGAACTTAGAGTATTGGAGAACGGCACGAGTGCTCAACCAACGGCAAGTGAGATGGGCCCAGGAGTTCTCCAAATTCCACTTTGAAATTTGTTATGTGCCAGGTCCAGAAAATGTTAGGGCGGACGCTCTCTCACGCAAACCTGAATATTTGGAAGGGGAGGGGGCACCCGAAGAGAGACATGTCATCCCAGAGGACCGCTGGGTGTGTGGGGTGGCATTGGTGGGGCAAAGAGAACTGGTAGAGGAAACAGAGAATGATGAATACGCCCAGAATAAGCTCAGAGGTCTTAGGGGTGAGGGAGAGGAACCAGGGGGTTTTGAGGAAAGAAATGGAGCTTTGTATTACAAAGGGGCACTGTATATCCCCGAAGGAGACTTAAGGGGGAGGGTACTCAAGCAGTTGCACGACAGCCCCACGGCCGGGCATTTTGGACAACACAAAACCATGTGGTTGGTCACCAGGGAATTTGGGTGGCCTAAGGTGAGGGAAGATGTACGGGAGTATGTAAGAGGGTGTGAGCAATGCCAGCGAGCCAAAGGGGAGAGGCGGGCGCCGGTGGGGCTATTAGAACCCTTACCAACCCCAGAACGACCTTGGGAGGCAGTGTCGATAGATTTTATGACTGATCTGCCGAAGTCCAAGGGGGAAACAACCATCATGGTGGTGGTAGACCTACTAACAAAGATGTGCCACTTTGTAGCCTGCTCGCATGCAGTCACGGCGGAAGACACAGCGAAGTTATTTGTAGAACACATTTTTAGGTTGCACGGGGTGCCATTGAGGGTGGTCTCAGACAGAGGAAAACAATTTACTTCCAGGTTCTGGAGGAAGCTCATGAGCTTACTGCAGGTGGAGGTCAACTTTTCGACTGCCCGGCACCCTGAAACCAACGGGCAGGCGGAAAGAGCAAACGGTGTCCTCCAGCAATACCTGAGGTGTTATGTCAATGACAGAGAGAATGACTGGGTAGAAAAGTTGGCGCTGGCGGAATTTGCCTACAACAATGCAGAGAATGTGTCCACAGGGATGAGCCCCTTCTTGGCTAATTATGGGTGTCATCCCAGGGCATTCCCAGGGGGAGGAGGGGAGAGATGGAGCATCCCGGCAGCCGAGCATTTTGTAGAAGAAATGGAAGCAATCCATCGTCAGCTCCAACTCAACTTAGAAAGGGCGAAGGAAGAATACAAGAGGCAGGCAGACAAGAACCGAAGGGAAGGTGAAACCATAAGGGTGGGAGATCGGGTGTGGCTGTCAACCCAAGGGTTGCCGTTCAAAGGGGGTTGTAAGAAATTAAGACCCAGGAGATTGGGTCCCTTTGAGGTCATTCAACAAGTCAACCCAGTGGCTTTCAGGCTCCGGTTACCCAACCACATGAAAATGCACCCAGTATTTCACAGGTCGTTACTGTCACCGTATGAGGGGGGACGAGAAGGGATGTCCACTCGGGGACCGGTCATAGAAGAAAGGGAATGCAGCAGCCATGTGGCAGAAATCCTCGACGCCAGGTGGAAGGGGGATCAGGTGGAGTATTTGGTAGCGTGGGAAGGAGAACCGGAGTCAGAAAACACTTGGGTAATGGCAGAAGATATCAATGACGAGGTATTGATAGAAACGTTCCATCAAAGGTTCCCAAGGAAACCTCAGCCTGTGGAGAGGTTCCGGAGGGAATACTTTGGGACCACCGATGAGGAGGAGGAGTTGGAAGGATTCCCGGACTCGGAAGGGGAAGGGGAGAGGGACTCTGAGGAGGAGGAGTACTTCGAGACCCGGAACCGCAACAGGTGGAGAGAAGTGTTCGAGACATCGGAAGATGAAGGAAGTTCCTTCCGGGGTTTTGCCTCCTCACCGCCCATAGAGGAGGTGGCGGGAGGGGGTGAAGGGGGCCCTGGAGGGGAGGTGGATGTCAGGGAACTGCCATCGGAAGGAAGGGAGGTGAAAGGGCTCACACAGGTTGGGAGAGACTCAGCAGCTGAAGAGGGAACCAGTAGGGGGAGAGGAGGTGAGCTGAGGGAAAGTCAGCTGGAGGGATGGCTCAGAGACACTTCCAGCGAAAACAGTGGGGAGGTTTCAGGACTTCCTGTAGGGACACCCACTCCTCGCCGGAAACTGTCACGCTGAGAGTCCAGAAGACGTGTTTCCGTTAAGGAGCTTTTATGTTGGAAGCGATTCCGAAAGCAACCACTGTCGGAATCTGCTAGCGACTGACGCAGCCATGTTTAAGGGGCTCCGTTACAGGCAGAGGTTTGCAAACTTGAACAAACTCTGAGGGACTTGGATTTTACGCACAAGCAGCTCATCGTCCCATCACAGGTATATTTAAAGATTTTTTTTAGTTCATTATAAATAGATTCCCAGAATTTTTTGATAGGCTCACACAACCACCATATATGATAAAAATCACCCTCCTTGATCTTACACTTCCAACATAATTTATCACCAGTTTTATACATTTTTTCCAATTTTACGGGCGTTACGTACCACCTGTACATCATTTTATACATATTTTCCCTGAGTGTTGTGCATGCCGAGAATCTCATACCTTTGTTCCATAATGCCTTCCATTTGTCAAACTCTATATTATGTCCGAAGTCCATTGCCCATCTCACCATTACCTCCTTTACTTCTTCATCCTTGGTGTCCCATTCAAGTAACAGGCTGTACATTTTCGATAGGAGTTTTGTTTTATTTTCTAGTATTTCAATCTGGAATCTAGATTTTTTCTCACTTATCCCATTCTTTTTATCTTCAGTCCATATAGAATTAATTTGGTGAAATTGGATCCATCCTGTCAATTTGTTCTTTATTTCTTCATAAGGCCTAATCCTCCAACCAGTTTCTGTTTTTACTAGCAAGTCTTCGTAGGTCCATCTTTCTCCTTCAATGTTTTTTTTTTATTGTCAGGATATCAATTGGCGATAGCCACCAAGGGGTATTCTGTTCCAGTAATTTTTTGTTTCTTTCCCACACTTCCAGCAGTGGTCCTCTAAAAATGTGGTTAGAAAAACCTTTATGAACCTTTCCCTTGTTACGCCATAGGTAAGCGTGCCAACCAAATCTTATGTTGAATCCTTCTAGATCTAACAGGTCTTTATATTTAATAATAATCCAATCTTTGACCCAACAAAGACACGAGGCTTCGTAATACAACTTTAAATTTGGAACTGCGAATCCTCCCCTATCTCTTTGATCTGTAAGTAATTTGAATCTAATTCTGGGCCTTTTCCCTTGCCAGATAAATTTAGATAGTATTTTCTGCCAATCTTTGAATACTGAGGTTCCCCTGATTATTGGTATATTTTGGAATAGGAATAACAGTTTCAGTAGTAAACTCATTTTAATTGCCACCTGTCAGGGGTTTAGGAGCAGAGGCACGGGCAAGGGAGGAGACAGAGAGCGAAGGGGAGGAGGCAGAAGAAAAGATGAGTGATGACGACGACCCGAGATCTCCCAGTCTTTCCAGTGAATCAGAGGATTCACAGAAAGGAGCACCAGTGGCCAGGGCAAGGGGGGAGTCTAGGGGAGCACCCCAGGAAGATAGAGCCAGAGGGGACTCAGGGGGGAGCAGCTGGAAATCGGGACCAGCGTCACCGCCAGGAAGCAGGGAAGAGAAAGGGAGCCAGGGGGGAAGCGCTGGCAGCTCACCACAGGAGGGAGGGCATGAGTCAGGAGTGGCCACGCCTCCATCGGGGAGCGAAGAAACGGTTAAGAGGAAAGTGGAAGGTTGGGCGCGCGCGCCAAGTTCAAATGCAGAGGAAGGCGGCGCAGTAAGCAGCCCCGAAAGGGAACCAGGTCCTAAAGCCCGGCGCAAGGAGGCAGGAGGGTCCGGGTCAGCGTCAGAAGAATCCCGGAAGGAAGAAGCCCCGGGGGGTAGAGGGACCCAGAGGAGGACAGTCAGGCGGAAAAGGTGGAGCAAGGCTAGGATATTAAGTTGGTGCACACGGGGCGGAGACTCAGACGGAGCTTCGCCGATCTAGCTACTAGACGTAGAGTTTGCGCGCAGCAGCGTGAGAATGGAAACTGTAATTCAATAAAGACTTTTACTTAATGATCGCTGGCTAGCGTGATCCTCTGTGAGCTAGGATCTTCAAGCAGCTCTGACAGTAAGCTCCGTCTCATCATTGTGGGCATCTACAGCCTCGAGGAGGGGAGAGAAACAGGTGCCTACTAGCGAGCTCACGAACGGCAGACGACATGACGGATGAGCAGCAGATAGAGGACCTCAGAAAAGCAGTGGCACAACTGAACGCCGAGGTTCTCGCATCCAGGAAGAGAGAGGAGGAGGCAGCTGCCGCCTGCAGGGATCTCCAGGTCAGGTTAGACGTGCTGACAAAGCAGACACCCCGGCAGGAGGGAATTGGGTTGGCGAGACGGACAGGCGGGCTAGTCTCTCACTTCGATGGGAACCTGCAACAGTATCCCAACTTTAGAGCCGACGTACTGTGCGCACTGCAACTGCTGCATAAAGACTTTAGAGATGAACAAGAGAGAGTAGGGTTCATCATGTCCCATCTGCATGGGGATGCGAAAGCATGGCTACGCAATTTATGGAGAGATAAGGATCCGGCGCTCCAGAATGCGGATGCCTTTATTAAAGCGATGGATGGGTGCTTTTTATCAAGTATTGACGTGGATCTTGCACGGAAGGAGGTGCATGGGCTGAGACAAGGGAGGGCCAGCGTCAGGCAGTATCATGCCCGCTTTTTCGCCTTGGTCAGTGCCCTGGAATGGGACAGAGATTCGGCTCCGGTAAGAGACCTCTTTTGGGAGGGGCTGCACAACTCGATTAAAGATGAGATCGCGAGGGGGGAGAGACCCCGAACCACCCAGGAGGTCGTTCAGAGGGCACTGGCAGTGGGGGTGAGGCTGGAAGGACGTCCGTGGAGCAGGGAAGAAGGGCGTGGAGGGCGCGAACCAGCCGGGGGCCCCTCCTTCCTTCCCAGAGAAGCAGCGCGGGCGCAATCCACGCCTCCGCCAGGAGGAGGAGCCGAACCTATGGAGGTTGGAGGTGCAAGGGCTCAGTCAGCAACCAGAGCCCTAGCACCGGCAGCAGTGAAAGCGAAGCCTCCTAGAGGGAACAGGAAGTGTTACGTCTGTGAGGAACCAGGGCATATGGCAAAAGAGTGTCCCCAGAGGCCCCACAAGCTCACTGCAGCCTCGGCAATGGTGACTGCAGCAACGCAGCAAGCAGGACCACAGCAGGGAAACGACGCAGTCTGGCTGGAGGAAGAGGCACTGGGGCCCAGCCAGACGTGTTAGTGACGCAGTCCCCAGAGATTTTACAGCCCGTGAACCCCCTCCCGCCCAAACCAGTAGTGAGGCTCACAGCATCTCTCCAGCTGCCCAATGGAATCACCATAGACGTGCCAATCACCATCGACTCAGGCAGCAATGCGGACTTTATAGGACAGGACTTTGTCGACAGGCACGCTGTGCAGTTGCTGCCGGCCACACTGCCCCTGCAGGTTGTCACGGTGGATGGCAGGGAGCTGCTCGGGGGGCAAGTGGTGAAGCAGACGCCACCAATGGTGATGCGACTTGGGAATCACAGAGAAATCATCAGCTTCAACGTCACTCAACTATCTGACACGCCCGTTGTATTGGGCATGAGTTGGCTGGACAAGCACAGCCCAACGATGGCTTGGTACCAGAGGCAGCTGACCTTCGGCTCTTCCTTTTGTGCTGAACACTGCATAGTGCCCAGGCAGGAAGGAGAGGAAGAGGAGTCACAGCTGCTGCTAGGCACGCTGCAAGCGATTCCCCACAAGTACGCTGAATTTTTGGAAGTTTTCTGCGAGAAGGAGGCAGACAGGCTACCCCCTCACAGACCATATGACTGCAAAATTGACCTGCTGCCGGGGGCGGCGCTGCCTAAAGGGAAACTGTATTCCATGTCAGAGGACGAACTGCAAGAACTCAAGGAGTTCATTGATCATAATTTGCAGCGCGGCTTCATCCGGGAGTCCAAGGCAGTGGGGGGCAGTCCCGTATTCTTTGTTAAGAAGCGGGACACGCCCCAAAAGAGACTCGTAGTGGATTACAGGATTTTGAACAGTGTGACTAGGCCATCGGACTTCCCCATGCCCCGAATTGACGACCTCCTCGCGAAGGTACGGAAGGGCAGAGTGTTCACCAAGTTGGACCTGCGGGGGGCGTACAACCTCATTCGCATGCGGGAGGGTGATGAGTGGAAGACAGCCATGTTCACGCCCCTGGGGACCTACGAATATAGAGTTATGCCTTTTGGATTGCAAAATGGCTCCCACGTTTTTCAAGCATTTATGCATCACGTGTTGGCGGGACTGCTCTACAAGACGTGCGTCTGTTTCTTAGATGACATCCTGATCTTTTCGGAGTCGCAGCAGGAGCATGACAAGCACGTCAAGGAAGTGCTGAGCAGGCTAAAGCAACATAGGCTCTACGCCAAGCTGGAGAAGTGCCAATTTGACGTGACGGAGGTGGATTTTCTGGGCTACAAGCTGTCTGACAAGGGGCTCGCCATGGACAGCGCCAAGGTTCGAGCGGTGTTGGATTGGAAGAGCCCGCGCAACCGGAAGGAGGTCCAACGGTTTGTCGGCTTTGTGAACTTCTATCGCAAGTTTATCAAGGGCTTCGCGATGCAGACGGCGGCCATCACTGACACGCTTAGCTCCAAGAAAAAGAAGTTCATTTGGACAGAGCAGGCGGAGCAGTCCTTTCAGGCACTCAAGCGTCTCTTCGCGTCGGAAGAGCAGCTGCTTCATGTCAACCCCAGCAAGCCGATGAGGGTGGAGACAGACGCTTCGGACAGAGCCGTGGGGGCGGTCCTGCTGCAGAAAGACCCGCAGGGAGTGTGGCGACCGGGAGCGTTTTACTCCAGGAAGCTCAGCAAGTCCGAGCAGAACTACACCATATGGGACAGGGAGTTGCTGGCAATTCATGCAGCGTTCAAGGCGTGGAGGCACTTTCTGATCGGCGCCAAGCACACGGTGCAGGTTTGCACGGACCACAAGAATCTAGAGCACTGGCGCACGGCACAGTTCCTGAACCAGAGGCAGATACGTTGGGCTGAGTTCTTTGCGAACTTCGACTTCCGAATAGAGTATGTCCCGGGGGACACCAACATCATGGCAGACGCTCTCTCCCGTAAGCCACAGTATCTGGAGGACGCAACACCAGCGGCCGCCATGCACATCTTCGCACCGACAGTGTGGGCGTGCGCCGCGGCGACCGTGGACCTAGAGGCGGTACGGCGAGCGTTGCAGGGGGACTCCTTCGCACAAGCAAAGATGGCAGAGGTGCAAAGGGGCAAGGCAGCGGCCGACGGTTTCCAGCTAAGAGATGGATTGCTCATCCGTAAAGGGGCCATCTACGTGCCGGGAGACGAACTTCGAGCCAAGGTGCTGCAGCAGCTGCACGACGCGCCCACGGCCGGGCACTTTGGCAAGGAGAAGACGGTGGAATTAGTAGCCAGGGATTTCTGGTGGCCTGGAATGAGAGGGGAGGTCGCAGACTACGTGGCGAGGTGTGACACCTGCCAGAGGGCCAAACCAGTGCACAAACCGCCGGCCGGACTGTTGGAGCCGCTGCAAACTCCGGTAGAACCTTGGGAAAGGGTGGCCCTGGACTTTGTCACGGATCTGCCCAGCTCAAGGGGCAAGACGGCAGTGCTGGTGGTGGTGGACCTGTTTTCCAAGATGGCGCATTTCATTCCGTGTGCTAAGGTGGCCACGGCGGAGCAAACCGCCAAACTGTTCATAGACCACGTGTTCAAGGTTCACGGTCTGCCACGGTCTATTCTGTCCGACCGCGGGCGGCAGTTCATCTCGAACTTCTGGCAGAAGCTGATGGGCTTCCTGAACGTCAAGATCAACCTGGCGTCGGCGAGACACCCGCAGACCAACGGGCAAGCGGAGCGGGTCAATGCCATCATGCAGCAGTACCTGAGATGTTATGCAAATCAACAGCCTGCGACGTGGGTGGATTACCTGCCGCTTGCAGAGTTCGCCTACAACAACACGAAGCACGTATCCACGGGGGTCACGCCGTTCTTCGCCAACAACGGGAGGCACCCCAGAACCTTCCCGGGACTGGAAAGAATGGGGGAGGGGGAGCCGCAGACAGCAGATGCGTTCGCGTCGGAGCTGCAGGAAGTCCACGATCAGCTGAGGCGCCACCTGGAGCTGGCCAAGCACGCATACAAGGTACAAGCAGACAAGCACAGAAGGGTTGGAGAAGAGCTCCACGTGGGAGACTGGGTTTGGTTAGCGGCCCACGCAGTGCCGGCCAGGTCGTTGGCCAAGAAGAAACTAGGGCATAAACAACTGGGGCCCTACCAAGTCGAAGAGCAGGTCAACCCGGTAGCTTTCAGACTGGCACTTCCGGAGGGTTCCAGAATGCATCCGGTATTCCACAGATCGGTGCTCACTCCCTACAAGGCACCGCACAGGTTCCAGGAACCCGGAACGGCGCCGAGTCCGGTCAGAGACAGAACAGGACACGCGGGAGCGGCACAGAAGGAACGCATCAACGAAGTCACGGAGATTTTGGACTCCAGATGGGGGGAAGAGGGGGTAGAATACTTTCTCGCCAAGGAGGGCACCCCGGCCAGTGCGAACAGCTGGGTGCCGGGATACGCCTTAGACGAACCTCTGCTCAAAGACGAGTTTCATGCCCTCTTCCCACATAGACCTATGCCAGCAGACTTTTTCGACGACTGGCTTTTCACACCCACGCTTTCGGCCAGCACGTTCCGGGGGTTCGACTCGGACGAGGAACCAACGCGAGACGTCCGTTCCCCGGAGGGGTCACCCTCGGGATCTGTCTCAGAACCCTCGTATTGGTGGGACGATAGGCCAGAGGAGCAGTTCCGCAGAAAGTGGCTGGACTGCTCAGGACGAGCAACGCCGCCAGGAGGAAGTGAGGGAGAGACGGACATGGACATTTTCGGGGACGACCCTGGTTTCGAGCACGGCGGCACAGAGATGGAAGCGGAGGTGACCGTCGTCGACGAGAGCAGGGAGGAAGTCCCGGAAGAGTTCAGATGGAGGCCCGCCACGGGAAGCGACCGATATCCGACGTTCGTCCCTTTGCAACAGCAGCCCCCAGCTCCAGCACCGGAAGGAGGGGAGGGGGGACTGGGGGGCTTCGAGGGGGGGATGGATGTCAGGGGTTTAGGAGCAGAGGCACGGGCAAGGGAGGAGACAGAGAGCGAAGGGGAGGAGGCAGAAGAAAAGATGAGTGATGACGACGACCCGAGATCTCCCAGTCTTTCCAGTGAATCAGAGGATTCACAGAAAGGAGCACCAGTGGCCAGGGCAAGGGGGGAGTCTAGGGGAGCACCCCAGGAAGATAGAGCCAGAGGGGACTCAGGGGGGAGCAGCTGGAAATCGGGACCAGCGTCACCGCCAGGAAGCAGGGAAGAGAAAGGGAGCCAGGGGGGAAGCGCTGGCAGCTCACCACAGGAGGGAGGGCATGAGTCAGGAGTGGCCACGCCTCCATCGGGGAGCGAAGAAACGGTTAAGAGGAAAGTGGAAGGTTGGGCGCGCGCGCCAAGTTCAAATGCAGAGGAAGGCGGCGCAGTAAGCAGCCCCGAAAGGGAACCAGGTCCTAAAGCCCGGCGCAAGGAGGCAGGAGGGTCCGGGTCAGCGTCAGAAGAATCCCGGAAGGAAGAAGCCCCGGGGGGTAGAGGGACCCAGAGGAGGACAGTCAGGCGGAAAAGGTGGAGCAAGGCTAGGATATTAAGTTGGTGCACACGGGGCGGAGACTCAGACGGAGCTTCGCCGATCTAGCTACTAGACGTAGAGTTTGCGCGCAGCAGCGTGAGAATGGAAACTGTAATTCAATAAAGACTTTTACTTAATGATCGCTGGCTAGCGTGATCCTCTGTGAGCTAGGATCTTCAAGCAGCTCTGACACCACCATTCTGCCCGACCAAGAAAGTTTTATTCTATTCCAAGTATCTAAGTCCTTCCTTATTTCTTTCCATGTGTTTATGTAATTATCTTCCATCAAATTTATATTCTTCATCTTTAACCAGATTCCAAGGTATTTTACTTTCTTAGTTACTTTAATGCCAGTTTGAGATTCAAGATGGTTTTTTACCTCCTCTTTCACATTTTTAGTCATCATTTTAGTTTTTGTTCTATTTAATTTAAAACCAGATAATTTTCCAAATTCTTCTAACAAATCTAACACCTTACTAACACTCTCTTTTGGATCCTCCAAAGACAACATAAGATCGTCAGCATATGCTTTCAATTTGTATTCTTTCACTCCAATTTTTATGCCGTGTATCTCTGGGGTTTTCCTTATCTTATTTGTAATTGTCTCTAACATCATGATAAACAGAAGAGGTGACAGAGGGCACCCCTGCCTTGTACCTTTTGAAATTTCAAAGGGTTCTGTTAAGTTATTATTAATAATTAATTTAGCACTTTGTTGTGAGTAAATTGCTTTTATTCCTTCAAGGAATGTGCCCTCTATCCCTGTCTTTTCCAAACATTTTATAAGAAAACGCCAGGATACATTGTCAAAAGCCTTTTCGGCGTCAATGAACATTAAAGCTGCGGGGATTTCATTTTTGCATTCTAAGTATTCAATAATGTTTATTGTATGTCTTATGTTGTCTTTTATTTGCCTATTAGGTAAAAAACCAGCCTGATCGGTATGGATGAGGTTAACTAAACACTTTTTAAGTCGGGTCGCCATTACGTCTGCGAAGATCTTATAATCATTATTCAATAATGAAATCGGTCTATAATTCTTAATAATCAGTCTATCCGAATCAGGTTTCGGTATCAACGTAATGTATGCTTCTTTCCAGGACGCTGGTGTTCTTCCTCCTTCTAGAATCTCATTCATTACTTCACATAGCACCGGTGTTATAAGTTCTTCTAGGACTTTATAGTACTTGGCCGATAAACCATCTGGGCCTGGGGCTTTCCCTAGTTTCATCCTCCTTATCGCCTCTTGAATTTCCTCTGCTTTTATGGGTTTATTTAATAAACTTCTTTCCTCTTCCGATATGCTGTTTATTCTGTTTTCTTCTAGATATTTTTCTATTTCTATGGCATCTTCTTCTTCTCTTTTATATAGGTTTTCATAGAATTTGAGGAAGCTCTTTTTTATTTCATTAGGGTCCTCCAAGATTTGTTCTTCTACTTTTATTTTATTAATAACATTTTGTTTTTTCCTTTTTCTCAGTTGCCACGCCAGAAACTTTCCAGTTTTGTTTGCTGATTCAAAAAACTTTTGTTTCATTAACTTAATTCCCCATTCCACCTCTTGATTTATTAATGTTGAATATTGTGTTTGTAATATCTTGTACAGTTGCTTGTTCCCTTCATCACTCGGTTTTTCTATCAAGTTCCTTTCACATTCTCTCAATTGGGTAATTAAATCTTCTTTTTTCTGTTCTCTCACCTTTCTTTTTTGACTATTTTGTTGTATCAGAAAACCTCTTAGCACTGCTGTCAGGGAACTGCCATCGGAGGAACAGGTGGGGAGAGGGCTCACGGAGGCTGGGAGGGACTCAGCAGCGGAAGCAGGGACCAGCAGGGGGAGAGATGGGTCTCTGGAGGAAAGTCTCACGAAGGCTGAGAGAGACGCAGCAGCTAAAGCAGGAACTAGCAGGGAAAGGGGAGGATCTCTGAGGGAAAGCGAGCAAGAGGGAGGGCTCAGGGACACGTCCAGCGAGAACAGTGGGGAGGTGTCAGAAGCTCCCATAGGGAGACCCATTCCTCGCCGGAAGCTGTCACGTCGTGCGTCCAGAAGACGTGTTTCCGTTAAGGAGCTTCTATGCTGGAAGCGCTTCCGAAAACAACCACTGTCGGAATCTGCAAGTGACTAGGGCAGACATGTCTGAGGAGCTCTGTCACACACAGAGGTTTGTGGAGTTGCACAAACTCTGAGGGACCACGATTTTACGCACAAGCAGCTAATCATCCCATCACAGCATTCCGACAGTCTTTGTAAGCTGCCTGTGCAGGAGAAGGCATCATGAGCGACCCAGCCGGAACCAGAGAGGCAGGAGTTGGAGCGGGTCCAAGCTTGGAAGAAAGGTACCGAGCGTTGGAAATCCAACTGGCGCTGCAGACGGCGAGGCTTGAGGAGAGAAGGGCTCAGGATGCAGACAAGAAGGGGAGAGCCACCCAGTTCACCAGAAAGGTACCAGGATTGGTGCAGAAGTTTGGGGGGGACCCCAAGGACTACCATGCCTTTAGAACAGAGATGCAATATGCCCTCAATGTGCAGTTTGATGAATTCCCTGACGAGGAATCGCGAGTGGCTTTTGTGATTGGGCATCTTGAAAAAGGGGCGAGGGACTGGGTTAGACCCCTGATGGCAACGCACAATGACGTCCTAAAGGACACCATGAAGTTCTTTCGTGCAATGGATCTCATGTTTTCCAGCGATATTGAGGAGGGAGTGGTGCGCAGACAGCTAATGGCTTGCAAGCAGGGAAGCCGATCTGTCCGTGAGTACTGGACTGAGTTCACCATGCTGGTTCACAGATTGGGGTGGGACTTATCGGCGGCGCCCATTCAAATGCTATTTGAAGAAGGCCTTGCTTCGGCTGTGAAAGACGAACTTTCCCGGGGTCCTAGGGCGGATTCTATGGATCAGCTGACTAAATCTGCGCTGACCATAGGAGCGCGCCAGGAGGCGAGAGCTTTGGAGAGGCGGGAAGGGAAGGGGGAACGCTGGAAGGAGTTCCGCATTCCTGACATTCCAGAGACAACTTTCCCGCCGGCAGAGCCGATGGAAATCGGAACAGCGCGCATGCGCGCAGTTTCAAAGCCCAGTGAGGGGGGAAAGAAGGAGGGAAAAGGCACCCGGAAATGCTATCTCTGCCAACAGCCAGGTCACTTTGCCAGAGTCTGCCCCCAGAGGAAGGAATGGCAAGGGATGGTGGGAGCTGTTGAGGGAAGAGAGGAGGGAAAACCGGAGCAGGTAAAAGCCAACGCCTGGTTGCCACAGTCGGGGCACAGCAGCCAGGCCAAAGAGCAGTGAAAGTGCCCATGCCAGAAGCTCCTCAACCTGCCCTAGTGATTGAAGTGTCGCTAGAGCTGCAAAATGGACACCCCCTAAAGATAAAGGCGCTGTTGGACTCAGGCAGCTCCTGCAATTTCATGAGCAAAGAGTTTGCAGCTGAACACCAGATACAGACTATCCCTTTAAGCAACCCCCTGCAGGTGACCACGATTGATGGCAGGGAGTTGTTGGGAGGAGAAGTCAGCTTGCAGACCGTCCCAATGATAATGAAGGTGGCAAGGCACACAGAACTGATAGCGTTTAATGTGGCCACCTTGGGAGGAGCTCCTATTATTTTGGGGATGAGCTGGCTAGCGTTACATGATCCGCTGGTGGGCTGGCATCAGAGAGTGGTTTCCTTTGGTTCAGCACATTGCTTAGAACACTGCAAAGGGGGAAAGGGTTCAGCAGGGGCCCAAGCCACCCTAGCAGGGACGGAAGTAATGGAGAAGGTGAAGGTACCACCACAATACGCAGATCTCAGCGACGTGTTCAGCGAGAAGGAAGCTGACCAACTACCCCCGCATAGGCCCTTTGACTGTCAAATCAATTTACTCCCTGGGGCACAGCTTCCTGTAGGCAAGTTGTATGCCATGTCAGACAGAGAAATGCAGGAGCTAAGAGAGTTCATTGACAAGAACCTGAAGAGAGGCTTCATCAGAGAGTCCAAAGCAGTGGGAGGTAGCCCAGTTTTTTTTGTGGATAAAAAAAACACGGACAAGCCGAGACTTGTGTGTGGCTTCAGGGCGTTAAACGCAGTGTCAGAACCCTTGGCTTTCCCTATTCCCAGGATTGACGACATTTTGACCAGGGTGCGGAAGGGAAAGATTTTTACAAAGCTGGACCTAAGGGGGGCGTAAAACCTGATACGTATAAGGAAAGGGGATGAATGGAAAACCACCATGTTCACCCCTTTGGGGGCATTTGAATATCTCGTGATGCCATTTGGCTTACAAGCAGGCTCGGCGTGCTTCCAATCGTTTATGAACCACGTACTGGGGCCTTTGCTTTACAAGAATTGTGTGGCCTTCCTAGATGACGTGTTGGTGTATTCTGAGAATGAGGAGCAGCATGTGAGAGACGTCAGAGAAGTGTTGAGCAGGCTGCAAGCCAACAGGCTGTGGGTGAAACTGGAGAAGTGTCAGTTTCATACCAAGGAGGTGGAATTCCTGGGGTACCGCCTGTCAGACAAGGGATTGGCCATGGATCCCGGCAAGGTCCAGGCAGTGCTGGAATGGAAAACACCCAAAACCAAAAAGGATGTGCAGAGGTTCCTAGGGTTTGGGAACTTTTATCGTAAGTTCATCCGAAACTTTGCACACCTGACGGCGCCCATTACGGACTGTCTCAGCAGTAAGAAGAAATTTGTTTGGACTGAGGAGGCGGAGCGAGCTTTTGAGGAACTGAAAAGGGCCTTCGCCTCTGAAGGACAACTTCTGCATGTGGATTTACAAAAAAAGATGAGGGTCGAAACAGACGCATCAGACAGAGCCATAGGGGCGGTGCTTCTTCTGCAGCCAGGGAAGGAGGAGTCAGAGTGGAGACCGTGTGCCTTTTTTTCGCGAAAGCTGAACAAATCCGAGAGGAACTACACGGTGTACGACCGAGAACTTCTTGCTATTCATGAGGCTTTCCGGAGATGGAGGCACCTGCTAATTGGTGCACAACATAAGGTGCAAGTGTGCACTGACCATAAGAACCTAGAGTATTGGAGAACGGCGCGAGTGCTCAACCAACGGCAGTTGAGATGGGCCCAGGAGTTCTCCAAATTTAACTTTGAGATTTGTTACGTGCCAGGCCCAGAGAACGTTAGGGCGGACGCTCTCTCACGCAAACCTGAATATTTGGAGGGGGAGGGAGCACCCGAAGAGAGACATGTCATTCCAGAGGACCGCTGGGTGTGTGGGGCGGCATTGGTGGGGCAAAGGGAACTGGTAGAGGGAACGGTGCATGATGAATACGCCCAGGACAAACTCAGGGGTCTCAGGAGGGAGGGAAACAAACCCGGGGGTTTTGAGGAGAGAAACGGGGCGTTGTATTACAAGGGAGCGTTATATATACCTGAAGGTGATTTGAGGGAGAAGGTACTCAAGCAACTGCACGATAGCCCCACAGCAGGGCATTTTGGGCAACACAAAACCATGTGGCTGGTTACCAGGGAATTTTGGTGGCCCAAGGTCAGGGAAGATGTGCGGGAGTATGTGAGAGGGTGTGACCAATGCCAGCGAGCCAAGGGGGAGAGGCGGGCACCGGCAGGGTTATTAGAACCACTACCCACACCTGAAAGACCATGGGAAGCAGTGGCAATAGATTTCATGACTGATCTGCCAAAGTCCAGAGGGAAAACAGCCATCATGGTTGTGGTAGACCTGTTGACCAAAATGGCCCACTTTATAGCCTGCTCACATGCTGTCACGGCAGAAGAAACCGCTAAATTGTTTGTAGAAAATGTGTTTAGGTTGCATGGCGCCCCCTTGAGGGTGGTTTCAGACCGAGGGAAACAATTTACTTCCAGGTTCTGGAGGAAGCTCATGAGCTTACTGCATGTAGAGGTCAATTTTTCGACTGCCCGGCATCCTGAAACCAACGGGCAGGCGGAAGGAGCCAATGGCATCCTCCAGCAATATTTGAGGTGTTATGTGAATGACAGAGAGAATGATTGGGTGGAGAAGCTGGCGTTGGCAGAATTTGCCTACAACAATGCGGAGAACGTGTCCACGGGGATGAGCCCCTTTTTGGCTAATTACGGGTGCCATCCCCGGGCTTTCCCAGGGGGGGAAGGGGAGAACTGGAGCGTTCCAGATGCCGAACAGTTCGTAGAAGAAATGGAAGCGATCCATCGCCAGCTCCAACTTAACTTAGACAGGGCCAAGGAGGAATATAAGAGGCAGGCAGACAAAAACAGAAGAGAAGGTGAAACCATTAGGGTGGGGGACCAGGTGTGGCTGTCAACCCAAGGGTTACCATTCAAAGGGGGTTGTAAGAAGTTAAGACCCAAAAGACTGGGCCCATTTGAAGTCACGCAACAGGTCAACCCAGTGGCTTTCAGACTCCGGTTACCGAACCACATGAAGCTGCACCCAGTTTTCCACAGGTCGTTGCTGTCACCGTATAAAGGGGACAGAGAAGGGAGGGTCACTCGGGGACCAGCAATGGAGGAAAGGGAACACAGCTACCATGTAGCGGAGATCCTCGATTCCAGGTGGAAGGGAGATCAAGTAGAGTATTTGGTAACGTGGGAAGGGGAACCGGAGTCGGAAAACACCTGGGTCATGGCAGAGGATGTCAATGACGAGGTTTTAATAGAAACTTTTCATCAGAGGTTCCCACGTAAACCTCAGCCAGTGGCGAGGTTCCGGAGGGAATACTTTGCCACCACCGACGAAGAAGAAGAGTTGGAGGGGTTCACAGATTCCGAGGAGGAGGAGGATTCAGCGAGCCGGAACGGCGACCGATGGAGGGAAATGTTCGAGATGTCTGAAGATGAAGAGGATTCTTTTCGGGGTTTTACCTCCTCACCGCCCAGAGGAGAGGGAATGGGCGGGGGTGAAGGGGGTCCTGGAGGGGAGGTGGATGTCAGGGAACTGCCATCGGAGGAACAGGTGGGGAGAGGGCTCACGGAGGCTGGGAGGGACTCAGCAGCGGAAGCAGGGACCAGCAGGGGGAGAGATGGGTCTCTGGAGGAAAGTCTCACGAAGGCTGAGAGAGACGCAGCAGCTAAAGCAAGAACTAGCAGGGAAAGGGGAGGATCTCTGAGGGAAAGCGAGCAAGAGGGAGGGCTCAGGGACACGTCCAGCGAGAACAGTGGGGAGGTGTCAGAAGCTCCCATAGGGAGACCCATTCCTCGCCGGAAGCTGTCACGTCGTGAGTCCAGAAGACGTGTTCCCGTTAAGGAGCTTCTATGCTGGAAGCGCTTCCGAAAACAACCACTGTCGGAATCTGCAAGTGACTAGGGCAGACATGTCTGAGGAGCTCTGTCACACACAGAGGTTTGTGGAGTTGCACAAACTCTGAGGGACCACGATTTTACGCACAAGCAGCTAATCATCCCATCACAACTGCCTTACTGGCATCCCAAACTATGTCCATATTTGTCTCCTTATTGATATTTAAATCAAAATAGTCTTTTAAGGTGGTTTTAGCCTTTTCAATCACTTCTTCTTTTTCAAATAAATAATCGTTCATTCTCCATCTGTACATACCCTGGGTTTTCCAATTTAAGTGTAATATTATTGGGTTGTGGTCAGATAGTGTTCTAGGTAGTATCTCACATTTCGACACTCTTATTGTTAATTCTCTTGATATCCATATCTGATCCAACCTGCTCCAAATCTGGTGCGGCTCTGAGAAGTGAGTAAATTGTTTTGTCATTGGGTTTTTGTATCTCCATATATCTATTAAGTCTAAATTTTCCTCGAGGTCATTAAACGATCTCGGAAGTTTCCCTTGATTTAAATTCTTCCTCTTTGAGCTTCTGTCTTGTTCTGGTTTCGGCACTCCATTTAAATCTCCAAGTAAGACCAATTTATGATTCTCTAGATTTAGTAAGACTTGTTCCATTTTTTTGAAAAACTCCATCTTATTTGTATTTGGCGCATAGACCGTCACCACGCTGAGTTTTTCTCCCTGATAGTTGATTTGCACTCCTAAGATTCTTCCTTCCTCATCCTTACATATTAATTTAGGTTCTAATTTCTCTTTCACATAAATTACTACCCCTCTTTTTTTCTTAGATTCTGAATTGATGAATTCTATTCCCAACTTTTTATTTATTAAAATATGTTTGTGTTTTTTGGCAACATGTGTTTCTTGGCAACAGATCACATCAATATTTTTTTTCTTTATAATTTTCTCAAATTTATTTCTCTTGGACTTTTCATTAAAGCCGTTCATATTCCACGACAAAAACTTAAGGGTCATTTCAACTAAGAACACTCTTTCCTAGTTTCTGATTTAAATTCTGGTACTTCTGTTTCCAGTAGTCTCCACCTCTTCCCCCTCCTCTTCCTCCTCCGATCCTGTATCCTCCGCCTCTTCCTCTGTCCCCTCTCCCCTCTCCTCCAGTCCCCCGACCTCTTTCCCTCCTCTCCCTCTTCTCTCCCCCATTCTCCTCTCTCCTCCTCCAGGTCTTTCTTCTTCCCTACCCAGGTCCTTTTCATATCTTCTCAAAAACTTTCTGGCTTCTTGTGTGTCTGTCAGTTTGAACTTTTTATTCTTATAAAAAAAGGAGATCCCTTCTGGGAATTCCCATTTGTACTGTATTGTATTTCTCTTCAGGACACTTGTTAAATGTCTGTATCCTTCCCTTTTGCGAAGAATCCTGATTGGAATTTCTTTGAAGATAATAATTGGACAACCTCCAATCATTAGCTTTCTTTTATAGCTTGTTCTTAGTATAGTGTTCTTCATTTCCATTGAATTAAATATTACTAAGCAGTCACCAGGGATTTTTTTTGATTTAATTTGTTGTGATTTCCCTCTTATTCTGAACACACTTTCTATCGTGTATGCTACTTGTTCTTCTTTTATTTCCAACCATTTTGCAAGTTCTTTAACCATTTTTCCTCTTATATCTTCATTTACTTCTTCTGCAACTCCTCTGAATTTTAAATTGTGTTGTTTCTGATGCATTTCTGTCATGGCTAAATTGTCCAATAATTGATCTTGCATTTTATTTAAATCTTTTACTTCTTCCTTTAATTTTTCTGTTTCTTTTTTTTTTGATCTCTCAAATCTTTTTTGGGTTTCAATTATTTTTGACTTGGCTGTCAAGTCTTGTACCTTTCTAGAGAGTTCTCCTACAGCACTTTCTATTTTCTTATCTATCTGTTCCTGTATTTCTCCTAATTTGTTTCCCATATGTATTTCATTTTGCTTAAATTCCTCTTTAATCTTTAGCCATAAAATGTCCAAATCTCTAATTTCCTCTTGTCGGGAGAGTCTATACTTTCGAGTAGTTGGTCAAGTTTATCCCAATATGATCTCAGTTCCCCACAAGACTTTACTGGAGGTATATACACGCATATGCAATAAGTATTTCTCAGGAGACTATCAGAAAGGGACAGAAAGGGATAGAGTGTCCTAGGCTGAGTGATTCTAAAGTGATGGGCATGATCCTCCTATCGGTGTCTCCGGAGGAATTGATAGTGCTGGATGGCAAAACATCAGCAAAAGCAATGTGGGAGGCTCTACAGGAAGCTCACCTGAGAGTAGAGTCTGGCTCAGTTTTGCTCTACTTCAGGAAGTTGCACATGATGAAGCTGATTCCTGGAGGGGATGTGCATGCTCACATAATGGCGATGCAGTCTCTCAGGCAGGAGCTTGTGCACAGAGGTTTCACAATTCCAGAAGCCTTATTTTCAGTTCTCATACTGGACTCCTTAGACCACAGTTTCAGTGCTATAGCAAGCCAACTGGCTGCTCTTCCACAACAGGATTTAACTGCGTCAAAGGTGTCGGCAGTTCTTCAGAATGAGGCTGATCGCAGAAGTGCCAAGAGTGCCGGTAGCAACGTTCAGGGGGAGTTGACTGTCACGTCATCCCAGACAGCGATGCAGGCACCAGATGGCACTAGAGCAGCCTTTCTCAAGCTGTGGGTCCCCAGATGTTGTTGAACTACAACTCCCATCACCCCTAGCTGGAAAGGCCAGAGCTCAGGGATGATGGGAGTTGTAGTCCAACAACATCTGGGGACCCACAGCTTGAGAACCGCTGCACTAGAGTGTTGACAGCTGTGAAATGCTATTCCTGTGGGAAACAAGATCACTACATTTATTTGTTACTCTCACGGCACAAGAGGGTACTGTTCACCAGGCGGATGGCAAGTGGTTACTGATTGCTGGTGAAGGGAAAGTCATGCTTAGGAGCTTGGATGCTACTATTAGCAAGGTTCTCTACATTCCTGATTCAGCTGACAATCTGTCGAGCGTCTCTCAGCTGACAGAGCAGGACTTTGACATTTCCTTCAAGAAGGGGGGCTGCTCCATAATGAAGAACAACGAAGACATTTTATATGCAGACTGTGTAAATGGCTTGTTCTTTATAACATATGATGATGTTGATGTTAATGTGCAAAGTGATGAATCATGTGGTGGTCATGTGAGAAAACAAAATCATTTTGGGAACTGATTTACAATGAACTGAAAAAGATGTTTAAATATACCTTTTCCAAAAAGCCGGAAGCTTTTTTGCCGGGCTTGATGGGAGAGGAAATTGAAAAGTGGATCAAAGGTGATTCGAATCAACAGTCAGTTGTGCTGCCAGGAGGACAGACAGTTGGGCAGCAATTGAATCAAAGCTAGCATGCAGACTATTAATTATCATGAAACAGAAAACATCTTCAGAGAGTTGCACTCCCCTTTTGTTTACTTCCTCCTGGAGAAATTTTAGTTGCATCAGATGGGCCTCTATATCATCACCCAGTTGCAGCTGCATTCTGCAAAGCTTCGTAAAATACACTATTGAGGAGCCAGCAGCATTTCTCAAATGGATTTCACTGAGAGCATCCCACATCTGTCTCGCGATCTGTGTACCTTGCAGATTGATTAATTGGGCACTGGAAACTCCCAGCACAATGGTGCCTCTGGGACTTTGATCTGTGTTTCACCATGCATCCGTGACGGGCTGTGGGGCGTCCTCTGTAATGACATGCCAAAGCTTCTCACGCAGTTGAAGACTTTCCATGCGAAAGCTCCATGTTGCGTAGCTCCTAGAATCCAGGCGAGGAAATGCAAAAGCCTTGTTTCCGCTCTGCGCTCCGGCCATTTCTAGCTTTTCTTACTCTAAGCTAGCAAATGAAGCACACGGGCAGCAGAGATTTACTACTGGCAATTCACTCTTCTTCGTCAAACAGCAAACCATCCAAGAGATGGCAGCAGAACAGACAGCAGCTGCCTCTTTAGCAGCTGGACCTGAGCCACATTCCATAAATCAAAACTCTGGGCCCGTAAACCGATTTTGGGATGTCCTTCTTATCATAGTTGTCAGGGGCTCAGGAGCAGAGGTACAGGGGAGAGAGGAGATGGAGAGCGAAGGGGAAGGATCTGAGGGCAGCGTAGGGGAGTACGACAGTGACCCGAGAGATTCCATGAGCTTCTCCAGTGAATCAGAAGATTCCCAGAAGGAGGCACCGATGGTCAGGGCAAGGGGGGTCCCAGGGGAGACACATCAGAAACAAGGGGCCAGCGGGGACTCCCAAAGCAGCAGCGGGAGGTCAGGACCAACTTCCCCACCAGAGCGTAGTGGGGGGGAAGAGTCCCATGTGTCAGGGCCAGCGTCTCCTCCAGCAGGAAGAGAAGATGAGTCTGGGCTGACCACACCTCCATCGGAGAGTGGGGGAACGGAGGGGAGGTCAGGTCCAGCTGGCCTCCCCGAAGGGGGAAGCAGTGACAGGAGCAGTGTAACGGTCAGGAGGAGGGTTGCCGGCTGGGCGCGCGCGCCAAGTTCGAATGTACAGGCGCGCGGGACAGCAGAAAACCCAGATGGGGAGCCAGGTCCTAAAGCCCGCCGGAGGCAGGGGGAAGACTCAGGGGACTCAGCGTCAGAAGAGTCTAGGAAGGGCGAGACCCCAGCTGACAGGCGGACCCAGAGGAGGAAAGAGCAAAGGAAGAGGTGGAGCAAGGCTAGGGTCTTAAACTGGTGTCTGGGGGGAGGAGACTCAGACGGAGCTTCGGCGGTCTAGAGTTTCAGACGTAGAGCTGCACGCTGCTGATGTGAAAGACAAACTGAACTTCAATAAAGACTTTTGTATATAACAACGGACTGGCGTTGGTCCTTTGTGAGCTGGGACCTTGGGCAGCTCTGACAATAGTCCTGTATAAATCATCGACACACATCCTCAAGATATGTGCACAATATAAAGCACATTAGCAGAGTCAGCAAAAACAGAGTTGTGTAGGAATTGTAGCATCGAGTATTTATTATTTACAGCAAAAGAAACAAAAGAAAAATAGCATTTTGTGTGAGCTGTATCTCACACATCCTCCCTCGCTTTCTAGCTGGAAAGAGAACAAAGAGCGGAAGTTTATCGGCTTTCCCTCCGCTTACACACACAGTGATAAGCAACGTGATCATCCCATCATGTGACCCTCTGCAATAGTCACAGTGAAAATACTGACACCAACATCATTTGAAAGGCTCCAGGTTCCCCAGTCCTGCATCTCATCCAAGATAACTGATGTGAGAAGGTAATTCTGTGTATGCTTAGAGAGCTGCCCTTTGCATGTTCCAGGTTTCAGCCTTGACATTGAGGATTCAGGAGTTGAGCCTGGGTACACATTTAAATGCTACCTTCTGCTGCACATGTTTAACAGGCTGGTGTTGCTGAAGAAAACTAAATTCTGAAAGGAAAAAAGTGGTTTGATGCTTAATCTTGTCATACTAGGACTGGTGATACCTGGGTTCAAACTGTGGATTATTTGTGAGCTGTTTTGATCATATATGTGGAACAGTGGGATAAATAATAAAAATCACCTCTCTACTTGGCCTTGAAGCTCACTGCATAACCTTCATCCAATGACTTGTGACTCAAAGAAGTAGTAGGCCCAGGATTCGCTCTGATTGTTTAGAAATACACAATCGCTTTGAGGTCCTCTCCCCTAGCATGGAAGACGAAGAGCAGACTCCATTTGAGGATCTCTCCCTCATTACAGTCGATCAGGTATATGAAGACGAGCAGCAAAGTCAGTCCTCAGGGAATGTGCAGGCGACCTTGGAACGGACAGCTCACGGAAGAACCCCGACCAAACCTAAGGGGAGGCGTGTAGTGGTGATAGCGGATTCCCTACTGAGGGGAACAGAAGCAGTGATCTGTGGGCCTGACAAGATGTCTCGGGAAGTGTGCTGTCTCCCCGGGGCTAAGATCCAAGATGTAACTGAACGACTGCAAGGAATCATAAAACCCACGGACAAATACCCCTTCCTCTTGGTTCATGTGGGAACCAATGACACTGCAAGCAATAGCCTCCAGAATATCAAAAGAGACTACGAGGGTCTCGGCAGGAAATTGAAGCAACTAAATGCACAAATTGTCATCTCATCTGTCCTCCCAGTTGAACGATGTGGCCGAGGGTGAGAGGGAAAAATAGTGGAAGTGAACAGCTGGCTTCGCAAATGGTGTAAACAGGAACGGTTTGGATTCTTAGATCACAGACTGCAGTTTCTTGAAGATGGACTTCTGGCAAGCGATGGGCTGCACCTCACAACGGTTGGGAGGAATGTTTTTGCCAAAAATCTCAGAAACCTCATCAGGAGGGCTTTAAACTGACTAATGTGGGGGAGGGAGACAGTGCTCCTGAAGGTAGGAGTCTATCAATTGATGAAGATGATCATCCAAATGTCATAGACCAAATGGAGCAAACAGCACGCAGACCTAGTGGTGGGAGGAAAAAATCCTTAAATAAGAGACACGGGGGAATGATTAATGGACTTCAATGTCTGTACACTAATGCGCAAAGCATGGGAAATAAACAAGATGAGCTTGAGCTCTTGGTACAGCAAACTAAATATGACATAATAGGCATCACTGAAACCTGGTGGGATAAGTCCCACGATTGGAATGTAATAATGGGGGGGGGGATACAATCTATTTCAGAGAAACAGACCAGACAAGAAAGGAGGAGGAGTGGCGTTATATTTCAGGGATGTGTATACCTGTGAAGAGATCCAAGATTTAGAACCTCAAAGCCAAAGTGAGAGCATTTGGGTCAAAATTAAGGGAGAGAAGAGTAACAGAGACCTCATTGTGGGAGTTTACTATAGATCCCCAAGTCAAACGGAGGACATAGATGATGCCTTCCTGGAACAGATGGCCAAGCATGCAAAAGGAAGGGAGATAGTAGTAATGGGGGACTTCAATTACCCGGATATTTGTTGGACGTCAAACTCAGCCAAGAGCATAAGGTCAAACAGATTCCTCACTGGCCTTGCAGACAACTTCATTGTCCAGAAAGTGGGAAAAGCAACAAGAGGAACAGCCATTTTAGATCTGGTCCTAACCAATGTTGATGACCTGGTTAGTGGGGTAGAAGTGGAAGGATCATTAGGCGCGAGTGATCATGCTCTTCTGAAGTTTACTATACAGCGGAAAGGAGCAGCCAAGCATACTAGGACTCAATTTCTTGACTTTAAGAAAGCCGACTTCATAAAACTTAGGGAAGTGCTAGGTGAGATCCCATGGACAGTAATGAAAGGGAGTTCATGATGGCTGGGAGTTTGTTAAGAGGGAGATAGTAAAAGCACAACGTCAGGCAATATCAATGAGACGTAAACATGGAAGGTACCTAAAGAAGCCAGGGTGGCTATCTAAAGAACTTTTAACTGAGTTAAGATTAAAAAAGGATGTGTACAAAAAATGGAAAAGTGGGGAAACCACCAAAGAGGAATTCAAGCAAATAGCCAGCACGTGTAGACACAAAGTCAGAAATGCTAAAGCACAGAATGAACTCAGGCTTGCTAGAGAGGTTAAAAGCAACAAAAAAGGCTTTTATGGGTATGTTCGTAGCAAAAGGAAGAACAAAGAAACAGTGGGGTCACTCAGAGGAGAAGATGGTGAAATGCAAACAGGGGACACAGAAAGGGCTGAACTCCTCGATGCCTTCTTTGCCTCAGTCTTCTCCGGTAAAGAAAACAATGCCCGACCTGAAGAATTTGGAGCAAATGATTCAGCAAAGGAAACACAGCCCAGAATAACTAAGGAGATAGTACAAGAATACTTGGCTAGTTTAGATGTATTCAAGTCTCCAGGGCCAGATGAACTGCACCCAAGAGTATTAAAAGAACTGGCAGATGTGATCTCAGAACCACTGGCAGTCATCTTTGAGAATTCCTGGAGAACAGGCGAAGTCCCGGCAGACTGGAGGAGGGCAAATGTTGTCCCTATTTTCAAAAAGGGGAAAAGAGAGGACCCAAATAATTACCGCCCAGTCAGTCTGACATCAATACCAGGGAAGATTCTGGAGCAGATCATTAAGCAAACAGTCTGTGAGCACCTAGAAAGGAATGCTGTGATCACCAATAGTCAGCATGGATTTCTGAAAAATAAGTCATGTCAGACTAACCTGATCTCGTTTTTTGACAGAATTACAAGCCTGGTAGATGAAGGGAACGCAGTGGATGTAGCCTACCTTGATTTCAGCAAGGCATTTGACAAGGTGCCCCATGATATTCTTGTAAAGAAGCTGGTAAAATGCGGTCTTGACTACGCTACCACTCAGTGGATTTGTAACTGGCTGACTGACCGAACCCAAAGGGTGCTCATCAATGGTTCCTCTTCATCCTGGAGAAGAGTGACTAGTGGGGTGCCACAGGGTTCTGTCTTGGGCCCGGTCTTATTCAACATCTTTATCAACGACTTGGATAATGGACTCAAGGGCATCCTGATCAAATTTGCAGATGACACCAAACTGGGAGGTGTGGCTAACACCCCAGAGGACAGGATCACACTTCAAAACGACCTTGACAGATTAGAGAACTGGGCAAAAACAAACAAGATGAATTTTAACAGGGAGAAATGTAAAGTATTGCACTTGGGCAAAAAAAAATGAGAGGCACAAATACAAGATGGGTGGCACCTGGCTTGAGAGCAGTACATGTGAAAAGGATCTAGGAGTCTTGGTTGACCACAAACTTGACATGAGCCAACAGTGTGACGCGGCAGCTAAAAAAGCCAATGCAATTCTTTTTTTTTATGCTTTTATTGAATTCCAACTCATTATACATTTTATCCATTATACAACAAATCATAGCCATTTTAGACTTCCTTCAGCGTCACTGACATTCTTTCATAGTTATCCCTTTAGTACACATTCCATTCTTCCATATTGCCATTTACACCCCCCTTCCCTCCTTATTTCTATTGAACAATATTCATAAATTCTTTACAGAGCCTCTTTAAACCCCGCCAGCGTTATATTTACATCGTAGTTATTTTCCAGATAACACACAAATTTCTCCCAGTCCTTTATAAATTTTTGATCTTTAGTGTATCTAATTTTCCCTGTTAATTTGTCCAATTCTGCATATTCTATTAATTTTGCTCTCCACTCTTCTACCCTTGGGATTTCCTCCTGCTTCCACCTCTGAGCCAATACAATTCTGGCAGCTGTTACAGCGTACTGGAAAAGTTTACCATCTTTTCTTCTGATATCCTTCCCTACAACACCTAATAAAAAAGCCTCTGGCCTTTTCACAAAGGTATACCTTAGTATCTTTTTCATCTCATTATAAATCTCATCCCAGAAGCTTTTAACTTTCTTACATTCCCACCACTGGTGGAAGAATGTCCCTTCTTTGTGTTTACATTTCCAGCATTTGTTATCTACCTTGTACATCTTTGCCAATTTTACAGGTGACAGGTACCATCTATAGAGCATCTTCATCATATTTTCCTTCAATAACGTGCAGGCCGTAAATTTTATGTTCTCTTTCCACAACCTTTCCCAATCCTCTAGTTGGATATTGTATCCTAAGTCCCTTGCCCATTGTACCATCACTGACTTCACCTCCTCGTCCTTCGTGTACCACTCTAACATTATTTTATACATCTTTGATAGATTTTTAAATTCACTGTTTATTATCTCCTTTTGGAAGATTGATTCTTTTTCTGCATACCCCCTTTCCTTCAACTCTTTTTTAAACATTTCGTTTATTTGAAAATAGTGTAGCCAATCATATGTTAATGCTTTAACTTGGTCGTATGATTTCATTTTCCACTTCCCTCCTTCATTGATAACCATTTCTCCGTATGTTCCCCACTTTCCTCTCATGTTAATTGTCTTGACACACATTCTTTCTAACGGGGATAACCAATGTGGGACTTTTGGTTCTAGTATATTTTTGTATCTATCCCAAACCTCTATTAATGCTCCTCTAAAAATATGATTTCCGAATCCCTTATGTACCCTCTTTTTATCACACCATAGGTACGCGTGCCACCCAAATTTGTTGTTGAACCCTTCCAAATCTAATAATTCTTTGTTTTCCAATTTTACCCATTCTTTTAACCAGCACAGGCATGCTGCCTCATAGTACAATCTCATGTCTGGTAGGGCGAAGCCTCCTCTCTCTTTTGCGTCTGTTAATAACTTAAATTTAATTCTGGGCTTCTTTCCTTCCCAGACATATCTTGATATCGCCTTTTGCCATTCCCCAAAAATTTTTGTGCCTTTTAATATGGGTAAAGTTTGAAATAAAAATAGCAACTTAGGAAGCACCATCATTTTTACCATTGATATCCTTCCCCATAGTGATAATTTCAATCTGTTCCAAACCTCCAAATCCTTCTTTATTCCTTTCCACATAGGGATGTAATTATATTGGTATAAATCTATATTCTTATCCGAGAGCCAAATTCCCAAATATTTAATCTTTTTAACTACCTCAATCTCCGTTTGTTGTTTTAATAATTCAATTTTGTCTTGATCCATATTTTTAACTATCATTTTGGTTTTCCTCTTATTCAATCTGAATCCTGATAGTTTTCCAAATTGTTCCATCTCATCCAAAATTTCTTTTGTACTTTCTATAGGTTCTTCCAGAGTCACAACCACGTCATCCGCAAAGGCCTTAACTTTATATTCATTTACACCTAATGTCACCCCTTTAATTTGCTTATTTTGTCTTATTGCATTTAGTAGAACTTCCAGGACCACTATAAATAGTAGTGGCGAAAGCCGACAACCCTGCCTTGTTCCTTTAGATATTTTTATATCTTCCGTGATGATGTTATTTATAATCAACCTTGCCTTCTGTTCTGTATAGATTGCTTCGATACCATTGAAGAATTCGTGACCCACTTCCATAACCTCCAGATTTTTCAACATAAATTCCCAAATCACATTATCGAAGGCTTTTTCCGCGTCTACGAATATTAAACTTGCTGGTTTGTCACACCTATCGGACAAGTATTCGATAACATTGACTATATTTCTTATATTGTTTCTTAATTGTCTGCCCGGTAGGAAACCTTCTTGGTCTTTATGTATGATTTTTACTAATATCTTTTTTAGTCTCTTAGCTAAAATTCCTGTAAAGATTTTATAATCTGTGTTCAGTAGCGATATGGGTCTGTAGTTCTTAATTTGGGTCAAGTCCGAATCTTGTTTTGGTATTATTGTAATAAATGCCTCTTTCCATGTTCCTGGAATGTCCTTTTCTTTTAAGATGTTGTTCATTACTTTGATCAACGGGGCCATCAACGTGTCTCTCATTTCTTTGTAATAACTTGAAGTAAACCCATCCGGGCCCGGTGCTTTCCCTCTTTTTAGTTCTTTTATGACTTCTTCTACTTCTTCTTTACATATTGGGGCATTCAGCTGTTCTTTTTGGTCAATCGGGATCTTCCTCACCATCTTCTCTTTCAAATATCTTTCTATTTTCTTCTTATTATTCCTTTCTTTGTTCCTATATAATTGCTTATAAAAATCCACAAATCCTTTCCTAATTTCTTTCGGGTCTATTGTTTCTTCTCCATTTACCTCAATTTTGCTAATTGTATTTTGTTCTTTTCTTTTCTTAACCTGCCAAGCAAGCCATTTTCCTGATTTATTAGCAAACTCAAATTTTTTTTGTCTTAACCTTTTAATGTTCCATTCAACCTCTTTATTTATTAACATCGCAAATTGGGTTTGGAGAATCTTTATTTCCTGCATTATCTTCTTGTTGTTAGGTTTTTTAGTCAATTTTTGTTCCTTACTCATAATCTGTTCTAAGATCTCTTTTGTCTTTTTTTCTTTATTGTTTCTTTTCCATACATTCTGCTGAATAAAGAGGCCCCTCATCACTGCCTTACTTGCATCCCACACCACACTCATTTTTGTCCCCTTATCCATATTGTCCCTGAAGTAATTAGATAAATTTTTTTGTGCTTTTTCGACGAATTTTTGGTCATCCCATATGTTATCATTCAGCCTCCACCTAAAAGTTCACTCTTCGAAGCCTTTTAGCTCCATTTCTATTGGGTTGTGGTCTGAAATCACCTTGGCCTGTATTTCAATTTTTTGAATTCTTGGAGTTAACTCATTTGATACCCATATTTGATCTATTCTTGACATTGATTGGTTCGATTCTGAGTGGTATGTGAATTGCTTCTCCAAAGGGTGTCTAAGCCTCCAAATATCTACTAAGTTACAATTCTTCGTCATCGAAAAGAATGTTTTAGGTAATTTCCCTTCCTTATTCTTCGTTTTTCTCAATCTGTCCATTTCTAATGAAACCACACCATTCATATCTCCCATTATTATAATTTTTTGGTCCATATATTCAAATAGTTTCTCCTCCAATAATCTAAAGAATTCCATCTTATTCCCATTTGGTGAGTAGATCCCAACAATTATCAATTTTTCACCTTGCCACTTAATTTGAACCATTATGATTCTACCTTCTTCATCCTTAAATAATTGGTGAGCTTCAATTTTATTTTTAATATATAATACAACACCTCTTTTTTTCTCTTTATCTGAGGATATAAATTCATTCCCCAACCTTTTATTTATCAAGATTTTCCTATGCTTTTTGATCACGTGTGTTTCTTGTAAACATATGATGTCTAAATTTTTCTTTTTTAACATATGTTCGATCCTGTTCCGTTTTTTCTTATCATTCATCCCATTCACGTTCCAGTTCCATAATTTTAAAGTCATTCTTCTTGTCACTATGTAAATTTGAGTTTTGCCTTATGATCTTTCTGTCTCTTCTCCTACTTCGTCTTCTTCCTCTTCTTCTGATTCTCTCCCAACCGGTTCTTCTTCTTCTCTTGATTCGAGTTCCTCCCTTAAATTTAATCCTCCTTCTGCCCCTTTAGCCTCTTCCTCTCCCACTTGGAGCTCTTTATATCTCCTTGTAAATTTTCCTATTTCCTCCGGACTAGTCAATCTTCTTTTTACCCCTTTATAGAAAAACGAGACTCCTTCCGGAAATTCCCATCTAAAATCGATCTTATTTTTCTTAAGCAGTTGCACCAGTGGTTTATAGGTTTCTCTTCGTTTCAACAGCCTTATTGGAATGTCTTTAAATATAATTATATAATTCCCATCAATATATAATCTCTTCTCTCTATTCCTTTGCAAAATCTGCTTTCTCATCTCTCTATCTTTGAATGTTATTAAGCAGTCACCTGGGAATTTCTTTACTTTACTTGATCTTATTTTCATTCTAAATGCATTTTGTATTGTTTTTGCCACTTCTTCCTCCGATAACTCCATCCACTGCGCAATCTCTTTTACCAATCTTTCTTTTATATTTTCATTTTGTATTTCCGGTACTTGCCTCAATCTCAGATTCACTTCTCTCTGTTTTAGTTCATTCATTGCGATAGAGTCTTTTATTTCTTCCTGTATTTTATTTAAGTCTGCAATCTCATTCTTCATCTTCTCTTCTTCCCGTTTCATCTCTTTCATTTCATGTTTTGTCTTTTTTAGTCCCTCATCCACTCTCTTTGAGACCTCTTTAATTTGCCCTTTTAATTCACTAACTGTCTCCTCAGTCTTTTTATCCATTTTCCCAATTTTGTTATCAACCTGTTCTAATTTTGTCTCCAGATTTTTTTCACTCTGTTTGATTTCTGCAAACATCTTCAATATTTCTGTTCTAAACTCTGCTTCCTGTTTTGAAGCTCTTCTATCTGTTGGGGTCCCCCCCTCTGCCCCCTTTTTTGTGTATGAGACATTTTCTCAAATATCAGATATCAGATATCGAAAAGTTAAGCTATACAGTTTCTAGACAATTCCTAACTAATTACAATTGCTATTATCATTAAATGCTATTGAAATATCCATCAAAGACTGGCAATACAAACTCAAAAGAGGGGTAAATTATGATTTACATATTCTTTAACAGTTCTCCCTCAAAATCATATATTAGGTTTTTGTCGCATCCTCCACTATAAATTAGAAGGAATTAGTTGCCGATCCGTATTCTTCTTGCCCCCATTCGGGCTAATCCAATCAGAACGTTGATTAAACCCTCTCTAATTTGAGGGTCCGAAGGTACTCCAAAAAACAGTTGTCCTCTAATTTGATGGTCCAAAATTACTCCAGAGGACAAAGGTAGTGAATACAAAGTCAAAACTTCAGAGGGCAAAGATAATAAGTATAGAGTCAAATTATAATTTCAAATATGTTCAAGTTCCAAATTTCAAATCCCTTAGGAACAAATTTGTCCTTTAGAAATAGGTTTCTGTAATAAATGATTCCAGGAGGATTTTCCGTTAGGTGATGGAGAGATTTTTTAGAAACGATTTTCTTCTATTTCACAGTCTTAAATTACCTCCACAGAGGTTTCCTACTTTAGATAGTAGTACTTAGTTTAAACCCCTAGAGGGAGTCCGACTCTACCAGATTTTGGAGAAAAGTTCTAAGATGGTTTCTCTACTCCAGCAGTTCTCTTTAAAGTCCAATTTTCACTAAATTAAAGTCCCAAACAGAGGTAGAGAACAGATGCAAAAAAAATATTAAACAAATCACCAAAAACCACCTTCTCTATCAAAAACGAAAAGGCAAAGCCAAATATCTTATAAAGTCACTTAATATAACATCAGAAGTCCTTCTTAGCCTAATATGGCGTCAGAGGTTTTCTTAGCGTGGCAATGCACTCACAGAGTTCACAGACATATACTAATACAGTTCTCTTTATCTTTCCAATGCTTCACTGATGCTGGGATCACGCTTCATTCACAAAAGTTTTCTGCTCCCCTTTAATATCCCCCCTCTCTTCTTTCTTGTGAAGAAAATTACTTCTCCTTGCCGTGGTTCACGTAGATTAAATTGTTACAGGGGAGACGAAAATAGTAACCGCTAGCGGCAACTTACTTTCATTTTAAGCTCTGCATACAGCCTGTGTCTTTAAATGAAGCCAGACGTCCGCTGAACTCGAACTCTTCTCTTTTTAATTCGGAGACTTCCTTGCTCTTACTGCTCGTTAGTTCCAGCAATTTTAGATGTTCCGCATCCGAATTTCTTTATTTTGAGAGCGGAGCGCTATCCCCCCCAGGCTCTGGGCTTCGCTTATGAGCCGCTGCAATGGCCGCCCGATCACCTACTGCTCGTTCCGCCGCACTCTTCACCTCTTTTTACGGAGGCTACCTGACGGCCGGACGGGCAGCTTTCCAGGCACCGCCGGGAACCTGAACCCCTAGACACCCTGCAGAGGTACAACCAGAGGTTTTTGCGCCCCAAAAACCTCCTTTTTCGGCTAAAAAAGCCAGGGCTTCCTACCGGAAAAAACCCTCGCCTGTAGCGGGTTCCGCGCTCCACCGGAAGTCCAAATTGGGCATTTTAGCAACGGCCTGAAAATGCAATTGCCCTAGCTTGTGATGGTAGTCATGTACACAATTATCATGCAATTTCCCATTTTTGCTCATCTTTTACAGCAGTAGAAAGCACATTAGTAACATCAGCACTGGTATAATAAGACAATAGAAATAATCCTTTTTCAAATTTACCAGACATTTTTCCAGACCATGATGAATAACTGTCTCTGGTCAGGGGAGATGGATAAGGCAAGCCTCCCCCCTTCTTGGCATCCATTTTGAATCCAAGCCTCAGCTCTCACTCTCCAGCCTGCTAAAATCCAATAGCCTTTGCTGGGTTGTTTTCTGCCTACTCTGGCAGGCAAACTGCAAGCTGTTTCTCAGGCCTTGCACAGCAACGAAGATAGCCAAAACAACTTTCTCTTCCCAGGCTCTCTCAGAGCCAGCTGCACAGTCAGTACTTTTCCACTTTACTTACGGTTGTTGCTTAGCAACTGTGCATTCCAATCTTTGAACAGGAAAGCTTATCAACCACAAGAATTCCTGGTATGCAGGCCGAGCTTCCAAACTGCAGGCCTCTTCTATTAGAGCTGTTTTTTCCCCAAACGCAGCTCCCGTGAACCAGAGAATGAATCAATCTGCGTTCACACTTTTTAGCCCGAGATTCAGCATACCTTGGGGCTCCGTTGCTTGGAAAACACCTCCTCTCGGTGTCCAGCCGTCTGTTCAGCTTCTGGCTGCACGCAGACGTTATCTCCTCCCTTGGTGCAGAGGATGACGATCCATCAACCTCTCATGCAGATTTACGATGAATCAAAACCGTCCTCTGCTACCAGATGTCAGGATTCTCAGCCGCAGTCAGAGGTAACTGGCCTCACTCCAGGCAATCGGCTTGAGATCCTTGTTGACCTTCCCGTCTGCGTCTCCCGGCAGGATACAGGCAAGGTCACAAGTCGGCAATCCTCCTCAAACGTGAGAAGAACACACCCTCCTCCCTGCTTCCCCCAGGGAGGGGGGAAAAGACAGACAGGAGTCTATTTACATGTCTTTATTCCTGTCATTCCAGCAGTACAGAGAAACGTGTCTGCACTCTCCAGTCTCCAGCAGTAGAGTCTCAACTCCACCCCTGTACTTCCAGTACAGGTCAGATGACACTCTGAGCTAACATCCGGTGCTCAGTACAATGAATAGACTGCCCCTTTTTCCCAGTAGTACAGTCCCACACATCAACATCCTGTTTTGCATTCCAGCCACCTGCAGTTGGCTTTTGCATTGCTGCTTTTTCCTGACACGCCCCATAGTGAAGAGGGGTACCTCTAATTCAGTATCAGACTCATCAGATGTTTTGAGAGATATTTTGGTGCTTTTGTAATTGGCTGTGTCTGTATCACTATCAGAACCTGCAGCAGCACCATCATCGCCATCAGAATCTGAACCTCCATCATCAACATCAGATTCACCACTTGTATCCTTAGAAGTGGGGTGACACTGAAAAATCCCCACATTGTTCCATTTTGCATTGCATTCAACACTCCTAGTCAACCTTATTGTGTTGGTATCAGACATTAATACACGATAAGCCCCTTTCTCATAACCAAGAAATTTATCATGCAAACATCTCTTGCTCAATTTGTTGTCTTGAGGTGTATTAACCCAGACATCTGAACCAAAAATTCTGAGGTGCTTGATGAAAGGCTTTTTCTGGAACAGTTTTTCATGGAGGGTGCAGCCTTATGGCTCTTGAGAACCTGTGATTGTAACAATAAACAAAACAGTTTAAAGCCTCTCCCCAAAAAGGGTCTGGCAAGTAGGCATCATGAAGCAAAGTCTTCATTCCTTGTTGGAGTGTTTGATTTACTGTCTCACAGAGACCATTTTGCCATGGGGATCTGGGACATGCAACTTGATGCTCAGTGCCAAGTTCAGCCAGATATTGCTCAAATTCAGCTGAACAAAATTCACCACCCTTATCTGTGAACAAGCATTTCACTTGGGTATCATGCACATTCTTCAACCATGCACAGAAATTTTTAAACCTAGAAAATACATCACTTTTATGTTCCAGCATGTAAACATAAACATATCTGGAAAACTGATCAATTAACACACAAAAAAAAATCGTGAATTACCTCTGGAGGGAGCTAGTGGTCCCACAAGGTCAGCATGTAAGAACTGATAAGGCTTTGAGGCCTGCCTCCCTGACATTTTCCCCTTGGGAGCCATTTTGACCTTGTTTACAGCATAAGAAATGTATTTCATGTGGTATTTGCAATCCTTCAAGGACATACCCTGCACCAAATTGGGCATTTTAGCAACGGCCTGAAAATGCAATTGCCCTAGCTTGTGATGGTAGTCATGTACACAATTATCATGCAATTTCCCATTTTTGCTCATCTTTTACAGCAGTAGAAAGCACATTAGTAACATCAGCACTGGTATAATAAGACAATAGAAATAATCCTTTTTCAAATTTACCAGACAGAATGACCTCATTGCCTTTGGTAATTTCACATTTAGTCTTAGTAAAGCACACTCTGAAGCCTTGTGAAGTGAGCTGTGATGCACCCAGAAGGTTATCTGCCAGGTGCGGGACATATAGTACATTCCTGATGGATGTGTTAAGGCTTTTAAGAAACACAGTCCCTTCTTCGTTGCTCTACAACAGTCCTCCATCAGCTTGGTGGATCGTTCCCTCCTGCATTGCAAGCTGGATGAACAGGCTTTTACCCTTACAAAGGTGACGTGTGGCACCAGAGTCCATAACAAAAGAACTCTGCAGAAGCTGAATGGGGTTTCATTCAGGTTGTGGATTGTTCAGCCTTTGACTGCAATTTTGTTTATGATGTTTGGTTTCCTCCCTTTTTTTTTGTTACCATGCTAACAGTTTCCTAGGTTTATTTGCTGACTCGAAATGTTTTTGTTTCAGTGGTCTAATTCTTTGCTCTACTTCCACTTGCATAATTATCGTAAATTGTGTCTGTAGTACTTTTATCTGTCTTTCAGTTATTGGGTCTCCTGGTTTTTCCAATAGTCTTTTTTCATAAATGAGTATTTTTATTTTATTTTTAAACATGATTTTTATTGAATCTTTCCATATTTCATTTTAATTCAATAACATATTCACAACATCTTATTTGCTCAAAGTGTGCTTTGACTTCCTTCTACCTCTCTTTCTGACATCCCTATAGCCTATAACATATCATTCGCATTCCCATAATCACTTCTTTATCTATAATCACCTTAATAATTCACATTCTTATTTATAAATCAGCATCATGATTTCACATTATAAAACATTTCACGTTAATGCTACAAACATTTTTAAATGAGTACAGTTTTCTTTCAAATAATAAATAAATTTGCTCCAGTCCTTTTGATATTTTTCTTCGGGCCGATTCCTGATTCTCCCCGTCAGCTTCGCCAACTCCACAAATTCTACCATTTTTAATCTCCTGTCTTCCAATGTAGGGAGTTCTTGCTGCTTCCACCTTTGAGCCAAGAGGATTCTCACTGCCGTTGTGGCATATATAAATAAATTTACATCTTTTTTTATTAATTTCTTCATCAATTAGCCCTAATAAGAATGCCTCTGGTTTTTTACTAAAGTTATATTTTAATTTTTTTTTAAATTCATTGTAAATAATGTCCCAGAAATCCTTGACCTTAGCACAGGACCACCACATATGTAGGAAGTTCCCTTCCTTCACCTTACATTTCCAACATAATTTGTCCTGGCACCTATACATTTTGGCCTGCTTACTCGGGGTGATGTACCAACAGTACATCATTTTCATTAAATTCTCTTGGAGAGCCACACATGCTGTAAATTTAATTGTTTTGTTCCACATTGCTTCCCATCTCTCAAAGTCAATATTGTGTCCCAAATCTTGTGCCCATCTTATCATTGTACTTTTTACCTCCTCGTCCTTCGTGTTCCATTCTAGTAATACTTTATACATTTTTGACACCACTTTCTTTTTACTGCCCAACAATTCTGTTTCGATTTTAGATTTAGTATTGCTAAATCCATTACTTTTATAATCTTTCCTGAAAACATCTTGTAATTGATGATATTGTAGCCAATCCGTTAATTTCCCCCTCAGTTCTTCAAAAGATTTTAGTTTAAATTTACCGTCAACTTCCACCACTAGATCTCTATATGTCGCCCACACCTTCCCCATACTCTTCTTTTTTACAGCGAATGCCTCCAATAGCGAAATCCACCACAGAGTTTTTCTTTCTAACATGTTTTTGTGTCTATTCCATACTTCATACAGGGATTTTCTAATAATATGGTGCAGAAATCCTTTATGTACATTCACTTTTCCATACCACATGTAAGCATGCCATCCGAACCTGTTATTGAAACCTTCTAGATCTAATATCTCCTCATTATCAAGTGTCATCCAATCCCGCAACCAACTCAGACAAGCTGCTTCATAATAAATCTTTAGGTCTGGCTGGGAAAAGCCACCTCTTTCTTTTGCATCAGTCAAAATTTTATATTTAATCCTGGGTTTCTTTCCCAGCCAGAGAAATTTAGATATCCGCTTTCTCCAAGTTTCAAATTGCTTTGTTCCACATATTATGGGGATGAATCATTAATGGGCAGAATCGCAGCCATTAAAACGAACGTGCTTCCAAAACTGTTATTTTTATTTCAGACCATCCCCATAAATGAGCATTTCTTTCATTAGTTTTTGTTCCTCTTCTTCTCTTTTCTTCCTAAAATATGCATTCCCTTGTATGAAGAATCCCCTTACCACTGCTTTACTCACATCCCACACTACTTTTTTTGGGGGGGGTCAGTCCCGTTGTTTAGGTTAAACTGGAAATATTCTCTTAATAATTGTGTACCGTTCCTGATTACCTCTTCATTTCTTAAAATATTTTCAGTTAGCCTTCATCTAGTTAGTATCTTCCATCTATCTCTTAATATCATTTTTATTGGGTTATGGTCCGATAGAGTCCTGGGGTGGATCTCTAGATTTCTTATTCTTGTTGTATGTTCTTTAGATAGCCAGACCATGTCTATTTTGCAGCTGGCTCCCGTTGAGTGTGAATAGTATATAAATTCATGTTTTGTGGAGTTTTTAAATCTCCACCCATCTGTTAGTTCCATTGAACTGACCATTTCAAAAAAAAGTCTGGTAATTTTCCTTCTCTAGCTGGTCCCTGTTTGCCCCCTTTGTCATATTCTAGTGAAATTCTTCCACTAAAGTCTCCCATTATTATTATTTTGCCATTATATATTTCAAAAAGTTCTTCCTCTAACCTTCTAAAGAATTCCATTTTGTTTTCATTTTGTGCATAGATTCCCATTATAAGTATTTTCTCCCCTTCTGCATTAATCTCAGCTACCAATATTCTGCCTTCATTGTCTTTGGAAATTAATTTAGGATTTACATAGATCACTACTCTTCTTTTCTTAACTTTATCCAATGCAATAAATTCCGTTCCCAGCACTTTGTTTTTTTAATAATTGTCTATCTCTCATTTTGATGTGTGTTTCTTGCAGAAAAATAGCATGTGATTTCTGTTTTAAAAGGTAATTTGTTGCTTTATTCCTTTTAATTTTTGCATTCAAACCATTTACATTCCACGACAGGAACTTCATTTCATTTCTTATCTCTATGCCTTGCCTGTTCCTGTTCCTGTACATCCTCTACCTCTCCCAATGCTCTCTTATACCTCCTCCATAATTCTTGTGCCTTTATCACCACATAAGATAAAAGTTGTCATCCTTCTCTTTACACTTCCAACATAATTTATTACTCATCCTATACATTTTTGCCAATTTCACAGGTGTTAAGTACCATCGGTACATCATTTTCATTATGTTTTCCTTTAAGGTGGCGCATGCTGTAAATTTTAGATTCTCGTTCCACAATCTCACCCACGCATCATACTCAATATTGTACCCAAAATCTATTGCCCATTTTATCATCACCTCCTTTGTCTGTTCATCTTTTGTATACTATTCTAATAAGAAATTATACATTTTAGATAATAATTTAGTTCTGCCTTCCAGCATTTCAATTTGAAATCTAGATTTTTTTAATCATTAAATCCTACTTTCTTGTCACACCTAAACACATCATCCACTTGGTGGTATTGTAGCCAACCTGTTAAGGCATCCTCAATACAATTATAGGGCTTTAGCTTCCAACCTCTATCTGTTTTCATTAAGATCTCTTCATAGGTAGCTCACCTCCCTTCCATGTTCAATTTCTTTACAGTTAGCACCTCCACCGGTGATATCCACCACAGTGTTTTGCTTTCCAGCAAATTTTTGTTTCTGTTCCAAACCTCGTGTAAATACCTTTTTGGTAGTGGGCTTGGAGAACTCTGTCTTTAACTATTCTTGAATTGAATAGCATCATGCAATCCCCTGGGATTTTTTTGTTTCCATATAAAATGACTTTATTCTATATATTCTATCAATTGCTTTGGTTAATTCTTCTTCTTGGATTTCTGTTTTCTCTGCCAGTTCTTTCTCAATCTTATTTTCTAGCTCCCCTTCTGGTATTTATGTAACCCCTCTAAGTTGAATCCAAAGTTCTTTTTGATAACATTCTAGAAGTGATAAAATTCTTTTCAGTGATCAGAAAAGGTTTCCTGTTGGGCTTTGCTTAATTCGAAATCTTCTCTAAGTTTCTCCTGCTCTCTCTTAATTTCCTTATTTTCTCCTAGCATTTTCTTTAGTGAATCTTCTACTTGTGTTGTTTTGACAGATAAGTCTTTCACAGTCACATCTAAGTCTGTGTTTTGACAGATAAGTCTTTCACAGTCACATCTACGTCTGCTATTGTCTTAGATAGACTTCTTATTTTGGTGGTCAGCTGAGCTACCACATTTGTATTCGTTTCCATTGTTTCTCTCAAATTTAAGTTCTGTCCAATCTTTTTTTTTGTCTTTATCTCCCTCTCCTGAAAATGAGAGCTTCCTTGGAATGCCGGGTGGTACTGATTTCTTTCTAGCCATGGCAAAGTATTTGATCTGTTTTGTTTGTCTTAATTCACTATTTTGATATTTCCCCTTTAAGGGGTAAAGGCAGTCTATGTAACACCAATGTAGAAAGTAATCCACTTTGCAGGCAAACACAGTATTGGTTTAGCTTTTCTTATATTTTCTCACTTCTCCCTCTTTCCCCTCTTAAACTCTCTGGTCTGTGCTACAATTGTTGCTGTTCAGGTGTGTTTGTTTTTTACACTTTCTTCCTTCACCTACACCCTCCTCCCTTCTTCTGCTCGTTCCCTTTAACCTCCCTGCTCCTCTATAGTAAATTTTCTTATTGTCTTCTAGTTACAGCGTGTATATATAGTTCAAATAGGAAATCCTTTCATCCTTTCATTTAAACTCTTTCTCCCTCCCCCTTATATTCACCTTATATTTCTGACACTACACTGTACAGAAGTGTGCTAGGCAAGCTAAACTTCATTGCCAGATGTTCAAGACCTGACATTGCTGTTAGCTGTAATTTGCTAAGCAGACAAGTTAACAATCCAACTGTTAAGGATTGGAAAGCTCTGAAATGCATAGCACGCTATTTGAAAGGCACTATGCATTACAGACTGAGATTTAACAATCAGAAGTCTGGTGGCCTTGAAATATTTGCAGATGCAAGTTTTGGAAGTGACACTACAGACGGGAAAAGTACGTCTAGAGTTTGCTACATGTACAATCAGGGTCTATTTGATTGGCCATGCAAGAAGCAAACAACAATTAGCTTAAGTACTTGTGAAGCTGAACTGAATGCACTGTCTTATTCACTTAAGGATTGTGAATGGTTATTACAATTGTGCAAAGACATGAAAATTCCTGTCAAATGTCCAATCCAGGTTTACCAGGACAACAAAGCATGTTTGGCTTTGCTGAATTCGGAAGGTTGTAAGCAAAGCACGAAGCACTTGCAATTGAAGTTGCAACATGCTAGGGAACATATTCAGAAGGGACTCGTAACGGTGTCCTATATGCCAGGTAATGAAAAATGTAAAGAAACTGAAGGTACCTTTTATCACCTTTGGTGGACGTGCCCGAAGATTAAGGCTTTCTGGGAAATGATATATAATGAAATGAAAAAGGTACTTAAATGTACCTTCCCTAAGAAACCAGAGGCCTTTCTCTTGGGCATTGCTTGCCAATTGGTGTCAAAGAAAGATAGAACATTCTTTATGTATGCTACAACAGCAGCAAGAACACTCATCGCAAAGTATTGGAAGACACAAGATCTACCCACTCTGGAAGAATGGCAGATGAAGGTGACGGACTATATGACATTGGCTGAAATGACTGGCAGAATCCGTGACCAGGGGAAAGAGACGGCGGAAGAAGATTGGAAGAAATTTAAAATCTATCTTAAGAAATATTATAAAATTGATGAATGTTAAAATGTTGAGCTTCTTTAGAAAGATAAGGAGATTACAGCGATATAAGATCAAGTTAATGAAAAGAATAATGAAGGAATATATTTGATAAGATTAAATTTAGGATTTGCTGAAATAATTTGGAAATTTTGGATGCAGAAAGGGGAGGTTTGGGGGAGTCCGAGAAGTGAGGTTTATGAAAAAAAAGGATATGAAATTATACATGTTTGTTTGTCTTTTTATTTGTTTGTATTGTGTATAAAAAATTGTAAAACCAATAAAAATTTTATAATATATATATATATATGCCAGGTAATGAAATTCCTGCTGATGTATTGTCCAAGATTGTATCAAGGGATCAACACTGTACCTATGTACAGAAGTTGGGTTTGTACTGATATTGTACGAACACGATGCCCAGTGATGTTCACAGAAAGGGGGAGGATGTTGGTTTCTGCTTTCTTCACTGTGCAGAGAAGTGCTAGTCACGGGACAATGTTTTGCATTCCACAGTCAGAGTACTGTTGGGTTTCCCACGGGAATGGGAGACTGGATGTGATGTACACTGGTTTCCTGTTTTTCACTTTTCTCTCGGTGTTCTTTGTTCCGAAGAGAAGGACGGTTGCTTCTCTGCTCCCGCAGAGGCAAGATGCATGTTTGTAATCTCTCAACATTGAAGTGAAAATAAAGCAAAGTTAAGCATGTGGCACGTACTGCTCATCCTTTCGCTGTGTACAGGACTCTGCAAATACAACATCACCACCTTCTCTTTTGATTTCTTGTTCTTTTCAACTGAAGGGTGGTTTTTATGTTAGGCAAGTTCCCCCTTCTCCTATTTGATTTATGAAAGTAGGTCAACTCGTTGCTGTCCCATTCCTTTCTTATCTCTCCACTCTGAACTGCTCCACTTCCCCTCTCCCCTCTGACTTTCCCTCATTTGCTTCTTTTGTCCTTCTGTTTCTTCCTTGTTAAATTGGGTTCTATATAAGTTGATGTTTTCCACAAGGGAGAGCCCAGCTTTTCCCTTGTTAAGTATAGTGGGTTAAAATAATGGTTTTAATGCTTTTTGGTTCCAGTATTCTGTTGCACTTCATCCTTATCTGTTATTGTTGGGTCTAGTAAAGTAGGCCATTCTATTCAGTTTCCCTCCCTCCCCCTCCCTTGATGCTTCCCCCACCATTTCCCCTTCTTAGTTCTCTATTTTCTATGCAGTTCTCTATGCACTTTTACAATAGCTATGCAAGCACAAGTTCAAATAGAAATTAACTGAAAGAAGAAATATTAGGGAGAATGCTAAAATGAAAACCAAAGTCTTGTCCAGTTAGAGCCACTGTCCAGTCTTTCTCTTTTTCTTCTTTCTTTTTTCTTCTACCTTCCTTCTCTGGAGTCTGGCATCTCTTTCCTCAACCTCCTTCTAGTTCCCTCCTAGTTCCCCCCAATCATCTTCACATTCACTCTTGTTAGTCTCCCCCAAGATCCAGTCAGGTTGTCTCCCAGATTCTGTTCTCCAGTTGTCCTTTCTCCATCATTTTTCCTCTCTTTTCCACTCCCATTCCCCCCCTTCACCCTTTTGTTGATTTTGATTTTTTTTCCCTGTGTGTCTTCCCCGCTTCTTGGTTAGAAGTTTTTGAAAGTCAGCAGTGTACCATATATTAGCGAGTGGTGCTTGCCAGAACGGGGATAGAAAGCCAGCTGGCTTGGCCCCAGCTGGAGCGTCTCCATTCTCAGCCTTGCTGCTGCAGAGATCCATTAGTCATCCTCCTCCGACGTGCATCTGTGACTCAAGCTGCTGTGCATGCAAGAGCACACATTTCTCAGCAGAGTAAACACACAACATATCAGACTCGAGGCGTGGATACTGTGTGGAGAGAATCAGAACCTACAGGGTTAAGAGGTTCTGTGTGACGTCTTACATTCTGAGGCGTGGTTGAGTACACTGAGGGGAGTGTTTCCTGAGTTCAGTTCTGGTTTCGCTTTTGCGGAGAGAGGACGCAAGATGTGTGCGTTGTCGCCCGGAGAGATTTAAGAGCTGTTTTTCTACATGAATAAAGGCTTTTAGAAGATAAGGAAGACACCGAGCGTGCAGGCTGATTTATTATACACCCGCAAAGCAACAGTTTCACGCTGCGTGCACTCTGCTCCTGCCTGGGTCAGTTATTAAGCTTCCAGCAGAGCTGCGCAAGGGAAGCGCTGGCTGGGCGGCAGGGCAATTTGCCAAGAGCAATTTGCCAAGAGGTTATGGGTGGTCAGAAAACGCTTTGAAGCTGTTGCCAGACGTGCCGGTGTGTGTGTGTGGAGCCAGCTGAGGAGAGGCTGCAGAAAGCTTGGAGCTGTGCCTAACGTTTGGAGGCAAGCTGACGATGCTGAAGCCAGCTTTGAGTCCTGCCTGAAGTTGTGAGAGGCAGACGAACTCAGCTGGGAGGAGCTGATCTGCTGGACCGGGAGCTGGAGAGCGGCTGTTTGTATACGTGAGTACGCTGGGCCCCGGGGGAAGATGGCAGATGACCAAGAGGTGCTTGAAGCTCACCACCCAGTCGTGGGAAACCTGGGTCAGGATGGTGAGAGCCTGGTTTTGGGCAACTGGCCTGTGGGGAGTACGCCAGAAAGAGCCGTCCCAAGCCAAACCAGCTGTTGCTGAAATTGCACAACTGGTGGACAGAGATGCAGAAAAGCTGCAGTCTGCTTTTCTGGAGGAGAAAATGCAGAGAGAGAAAGCTGAGAAAGCTGAGATCTGCATGTTGAGAGCAAGCGTGCATGCTAAGCTATTGCCGCATTTGGAAGGCATTGAGTCGGCCTGTGAAGCCTGGAAAGTGCTGAGGGGTTTGTGTCAAAGCTCAGCAGGAGGCCAGCAGCAGGATGACGCCAAGTGCTCAGCCAGAAGCCCTGATTTTACAGCCTCACGGAGTGCTGTTGGAGGTGTCGGGGGGGCAGAGAAGCCCAAAGGCCAGTTTGGAAAAGTTTCCACTGTGTATGACGAGGAGGAGTGCTGTTTCAGAGGGGGCGGAGCTGGTGGCCCGGAAGCTTTGCTAGCTGAGAGCTCACCCCAGTGTTTTTCCACTCGTCGCTGCTACGTTTGCAATTCTCCTGACCATCTGCATCGCAACTGCCCACAGAGAGCAAGGAAGACAGGGCAGGATGTCTCCAAGGTCGTTTCCCATGGGAATCAGCCGGGTTTCCATGGCAACCAGTCCAGCAGAGGGGGCAGGCGTGGGAAGTCGCAGAGAGGACGTGGCTCAGAGGGGGAAGACGGCGCTTATCAGCTAACTGCATCCATGGCGGTTGTAGAGGACACCTGCAAAGGCCCCAAGGACGGGGGCAGCGAGACATTTGTTGCGATGGCAGCTTTGAAGGACAGCTGCAGTGAGAGCAACGTGTCCCTATTTTCAAAAAGGGGAAAAGAGAGGACCCAAATAATTACCGCCCAGTCAGTCTGACATCAATAGCAGGGAAGATTCTGGAGCAGATCATTAAGCGAACAGTCTGTGAGCACCTAGAAAGGAATGCTGTGATCACCAATAGTCAGCATGGATTTCTGAAAAATAAGTCATGTCAGACTAACCTGATCTCGTTTTTTGACAGAATTACAAGCCTGGTAGATGAAGGGAACGCAGTGGATATAGCCTACCTTGATTTCAGCAAGGCATTTGACAAGGTGCCCCATGATATTCTTGTAAAGAAGCTGGTAAGATGCGGTCTTGACTATGCTACCACTCAGTGGATTTGTAACTGGCTGACTGACCGAACCCAAAGGGTGCTCATCAATGGTTCCTCTTCATCCTGGAGAAGAGTGACTAGTGGGGTGCCACAGGGTTCTGTCTTGGGCCCGGTCTTATTCAACATCTTTATCAACGACTTGGATGATGGACTCAAGGGCATCCTGATCAAATTTGCAGATGACACCAAACTGGGAGGGGTGGCTAACACCCCAGAGGACAGGATCACACTTCAAAATGACCTTGACAAATTAGAGAACTGGGCCAAAACAAACAAGATGAATTTTAACAGGGAGAAATGTAAAGTATTGCACTTGGGCAAAAAAAATGAGAGGCACAAATACAAGATGGGTGACACCTGGCTTGAGAGCAGTACATGTGAAAAGGATCTAGGAGTCTTGGTTGACCACAAACTTGACATGAGCCAACAGTGTGACGCAGCAGCTAAAAAAGCCAATGCAATTCTGGGCTGCATCAATAGGAGTATAGCATCTAGATCAAGGGAAGTAATAGTGCCACTGTATTCTGCTCTGGTCAGACCTCACCTGGAGTACTGTGTCCAGTTCTGGGCACCACAATTCAAGAAGGACACTGACAAACTGGAACGTGTCCAGAGGAGGGCAACCAAAATGGTCAAAGGCCTGGAAACGATGCCTTATGAGGACCGGCTAAGGGAGCTGGGCATGTTTAGCCTGGAGAAGAGGAGGTTAAGGGGTGATATGATAGCCATGTTCAAATATATAAAAGGATGTCACATAGAGGAGGGAGAAAGGTTGTTTTCTGCTGCTCCAGAGAAGCGGACACGGAGCAATGGATCCAAACTACAAGAAAGAAGATTCCACCTAAACATTAGGAAGAACTTCCTGACAGTGAGAGCTGTTCGACAGTGGAATTTGCTGCCAAGGAGTGTGGTGGAGTCTCCTACTTTGGAGGTCTTTAAGCAGAGGCTTGACAACCATATGTCAGGAGTGCTCTGATGGTGTTTCCTGCTTGGCAGGGGGTTGGACTCGATGGCCCTTGTGGTCTCTTCCAACTCTATGATTCTATGATTCTATGATTCTATGATTCTATGTGATGTGTTGGATTATTGACAGTACTGTCAACAAACATCTGATAGCTGAGACACCTGGTGTTGAGATGTGGAACTGCAAACCTGTTTTGGTTGGGAAGACAGTGTGTTTTGCAGACAATTTACAAAAGCCATTGTCTAAAGCTGGACATGTTTATGTTTCTGTTTTGCAGGCGCAGCTGCGAGTCTACGTGGCGCCGGGGATACAACATTGTATTTTATCTGTACCTTGTCTCTTACAGGAGGGGTATAAGGTTTGCTTTGAGAAGGATGTCTGCACAATTTCCAGAGGGGGGAAAGTCTTGATCAGTGTTCCAAAAGGGCACAACGGCTTTTTTGTTCTTGAAACACCTCTGGAGGGTGAAAGGTGTGCTGAGAAAGTACAGGCAAAGTCTGCAAATGTTCATGCTCATGTTTCATGTGCTTGCGTGTGGCACAAGAAAATGTCACATGGTTCCTGTGAGGATATCCAGATGCTATCGGAGTGCACTAAAGGGTGTGAAATAAGGGAATGTGGTAGACCCCTGAGGTGCAGGGCTTGCAGAAAAGCCAATGTAAAAGGGTGTGGTTTTCCCAGGGTGGAGAGGGTGGCCACAAAGCCTTTTGAGCTTGTGCACACAGACCTTTTTGGTCCCATGCAAAAGCAGAGTCTGGGCGGGGCCAGGTTTGGGCTTACGCTGCAGGATGATTTCAGCCAGGTTGGCTGGTTTTATCCTCTGAAACGGAAAGAGGATGCAACGCAACTGATCAAAGATTGGATTGCGGAGGTGGAACTAAGGTTCTCCACCAAGGTGCAGGGGTTCCAGAGTGACCGAGGGTCAGAGGTCACTAGGTCTGCTCTGCAGAAATTCTTTCGCCAGAAAGGGATACGTCACAAGGTGACTTCTCCTCAGGAGAAGGGAGTGGCAGAGCTAAGGAGCAAAGCTCTGGTTCAAGCAACAGAGATTCTACTGAATGACTCTGGTTTGCCTCAAAGCTTTTGGGGGGAAGGAATTAAATTTGTAAATTTCACGAAGAATAGGTCCTACAATTCAGTGGTAGGTGACACCCCGCATTTTATGCTTTACGGAGAGAAACCGAACCTGCATTTCCTCCGTGTATTTGGTACAAGAGCCATGGTGTCGATACCAAAGTTTCTGCAAGAGCAGGGTGGTCCAAAGGTCCAGGAAATGATCTTCTGTGGGTATGATCCTGCAACAAATGGGTGGAAGTTTGCATACCCAGAGGGTGATCAGACCAAGCTGCTGGTCAGCAAGCATGCTGAGTTCTGTGAGCAGGGAGGTTGGTCACGGCCCAGGGTTGGTTCTGATGTTCTCTCAGAATGTCTGTCCGATTCTGAGGGGGAGGAAAGTGAGGAAGAGCCAGAGGCTGAACCTGAAAATGAGGACCAGGTCCAGGATCAAGGTCGGGAACAGGTTTGGGCATCTCCACGGGTTGTTAAAGGAGTGTCCAAAAGTGAGCCTTCATCTCCTGTTAGCATAATTGAGAAGGCTAACAGATGGGTCAAGTCAGAGGGGGAGTCGTCTGGGGAAGAAGACGCACTTGCTGATCCCAGTGGGTCAGAAGAGGCACCCCAGTTTGTGCCCAGGCGTTCATCTCGGGCAACAAAGGGAATTCCACCTGAAAGGTATGAAGCCACTAGTGTTTGGGTTGGTGTGGCTGGGTGCGAATCTGAGATTTGTGAGGAGGTTCAACAGATGCCTGACAAAGACACCAGGAAGGGGCGAAAGGCAATGGGGAAGGTGTTGAACTCTCAAGGGTCTGTAAATATGTGTGTACACAACTCCTCTCAGGTTGTAAGGCGAGAGGGGGTGTGGAGAGAATCAGAACCTACAGGGTTAAGAGGTTCTGTGTGACGTCTTACATTCTGAGGCGTGGTTGAGTACACTGAGGGGAGTGTTTCCTGAGTTCAGTTCTGGTTTCGCTTTTGCGGAGAGAGGACGCAAGATGTGTGCGTTGTCGCCCGGAGAGATTTAAGAGCTGTTTTTCTACATGAATAAAGGCTTTTAGAAGATAAGGAAGACACTGATTTATTATACACCCGCAAAGCAACAGTTTCACGCTGCGTGCACTCTGCTCCTGCCTGGGTCAGTTATTAAGCTTCCAGCAGAGCTGCGCAAGGGAAGCGCTGGCTGGGCGGCAGGGCAATTTGCCAAGAGCAATTTGCCAAGATACTGTACTAAACTACACATTTATTCTACATAAATCAGGACAAAGAAAAACATGGCCTCTCTCCTTGTAGTTCTTCTTGGATAGAGAAAACAAAAGCAATACAGAGCGGATGTTCCACTCAAGGGACTCCTGCAATCTGTGCTGGAATGTAAACAGACATGTGACATGTAACAATCCCACATATGTGAAGCAAAGGGTGGAATGGAATTCCCAACATCCTCCCCCATTACATGTAATCCATGGCTGCAGTATTTCAGCCTAACTGCAACCACTGTACATAAATCTGAATTTGTTCCCTGTTAACAACTTTTGACAACAGATCTGCAGGAATTTTGTTTCCTGGCATGTAGGACACTCAAATGAGTCCTTTCTGGATACATTCCCTTGCACGATGTAATTTTATCTGCAAGTACTTGGTTCTTTGCTTGCAACCCTCTGAAGCTAGCAAGGCCAAACATGACCTGTTGTCTTGATAAATCTGTATAGGACATTTCACATTAACCCTCACGTCCTCAAACAGTTTCACCAACCATTCACCATCCAAATGTGAATATGACAGTGCATTGAGTTCAGATTTCAGCGACCGGAGCTGAAATTCTAATATTTTTGGTTATGGGCCCAGAAGGACGGAATCCAGAATGACGGACGGCAGAGGAACACAGCTTATCTTCTCTGTGTGTCAAGAAGATTGATTAGAGATATGTGCTCTTGCCCCGGGAAGGCTGCCAGTCCCTAATTAATGGCATTAAGGCTGGACTTTGAACTCTTTACCAAAGCACTAACCAGCAGCGGCAGGAGAAAGTGAAAGTGTGTCTTTGGAATGCAGCTGGTGGTTGAGAGACGCAGCTTGCTTTAAATGACACAGAAGGCTAATGCCAGAATAATGGAGGCCCTTCGAAATGCCATGAGTTTTCCAAAACTTGGAAAAGGGAATTATTTGGAATGGGTGCAATATGCAGGGGCTCTGCTAAGAATAGAAGGTCTGTTTAATGTGATAACAGACACCCCCCCCCCAGCTCCAGTAACTGATGAATGGAAAGCCAAGGATTCGAAAGCAAGGGGAACTCTGACGCTTATTGTGTCCCCTGAAGAGCTATGTCTTTTGCGTGACAAGGCCTCAGCCAAAGAAATGTGGGACAGTTTGCAACAGTCACATTTGAGAACAGAGGCGGGCGCTTCTTTGTTCTTTTATGCCAAGTTGCATGATATGGCACTTATTGAAGGAGCAGATGTACATGCTCGCTTAATGGAAATGCAGAATCTCAGGCATGAGTTGCAACAGCGGGGAATCACCTTTCCAGAGACTGTGTATTCCTTCATGATTCTACATTCTTTGGGTTCAAGTTGGGAAGCAATTGCCAGCCAGCTTGCTGTTTTGCCTACTGCTCAGCTAACGTTAGCACATATTACTGCTGTGGTATTGAATGAAGTGGATCGCCGTAGTGCTAGCTGCAATCACTAAGGGGGAGTCCTCACAGACGTCATCCCAGAATGCAGTGGAACCACTAGATGGCGCCAAAGCTTTGAAGGCAGTGAAATGCTACTCGTGTGGACGTCTAGGCCACGTGAAAAGGGAGTGTAAATATCCCAAGGCCAAGGCAACAGAGCAGCGCAACGAAAGCTCAAAGCATGGAAAAGGGAAAGGCAAAGGTCTGAAGTCTAGGACAACGCAACACAGGGCTATGGTCTCACGCTTCGCTCCAAAGGTCCAGAAGACGTCTAGATCTTTCTTCGTTGTCGACTCGGGAGCGACCAGACACATTTGTCGGGACAAACATCTCTTCGTGTCCTTTACTCCGCAGGAAGGTGCGATTCACCAAGCGGATGACCAAACGGTCTCCAGTCAAGGCTATGGAACGGTTGTTCTTCACAGCTTGGGTACATCGATACGCAACGTTCTTTTTGTTCCAGATGCTGCACACAACCTATTGAGCGTCTCGCAGCTGACTGAACAGGACATAGATGTTTCCTTCAAGAAGAGGAAGTGCACCATCACCAAGAAAGATGACTTTATATTGCATGCTGATTATATTGACCGTTTATTTGTATTGCATTATGATGATTCTGTTGATGTTGTGCAGGATGAAACTTGTACTGCAGATACGAACAAGGTTTTGCATGCAGGATGTATTCACGATTATCACAGGAAATTTGGTCATTTAAATTCGAGGCAGTTTCCAAAATGCTTGCCTTAGTTGAAGGTATGACTATTAAACCCTGCAGGTACCACATGATGTGTAAGGCATGCGCAGCAAAGAAGGTCAAAATGGCTGCAAAAGGTAAGGTGTCTAGTAGGCAAGCTACAGAACCATACCAGGTAGTGCATGCTGATCTCGTTGGTCCACTAACACCCTCTTTGGGTGGAGCCAGGTACTTCATGGTTCTCATTGATTCATTTTACAGATATATTCATGTGTTCAATGTCAAGCAGAAATCAGAAGCGTTTCCTAGGTTCAAGGAATTCTGTGCTTGGTTGAAAAATGTGCATGATAAACAGGTGAAATGTTTATTTACAGATAGAGGGGGAGAATTCACTTCTCAGCAGTTTGAAGCTTTTCTGACTGAGAAAGGAATTCAACATGACCTTTCAAGTCCAGGGTATCCTTGGATGAATGCACTTTGTGAAAGGGCAAGCCAAACATTGCTTCAAGGCTTGAAAACCTTGCTGCATCATGCCAATCTTCCAGAGAGTTATTGGGCAGAATCGCTCAGCTGTTTTGTTTATACTGAACAGCTTGGTAGGTTTCTGGATGAAACATCTGCTCTGGACCCATTCCAGTCCGGCTTCCGCGCTGGTCATGGGACCGAGACGGCTCTGGTCGCCCTAACAGATGATCTCCGCAGGCAGCTGGATCGAGGCGGGTCAGGGCTGCTGATTCTTCTAGATCTGTCAGCAGCCTTTGACATGGTCGATCACGAACTCCTGGACCACCGCCTTGCCGACGTGGGGATCCAGGGCACAGTCCTTCAATGGCTGCGCTCGTTTCTCTCTGGTCGGGGACAGAGGGTGGCGCTTGGGGGGGGAATTGTCATCACGCCACTCCTTGGTGTGTGGAGTGCCTCAGGGTGCAATTCTCTCCCCGATGCTTTTTAACATCTTTATGCGCCCCCTCGCCCAGCTTGTCCGGAGTTTTGGGCTGGGTTGCCATCAGTATGCTGATGACACCCAACTCTATCTGTTGATGGATGGCCATCCTGACTCGGCCCCAGACACACTGACCAGATGTCTGGAAGCTGTGGCTGGATGGTTACGTGGGAGCCGGTTGAAGTTAAATCCTTCGAAGACAGAGGTCCTCTGGCTGGGGCGGGAAGATATGGGATCAGGGGGGCAACTCCCATCTCTTGCGGGGGTGCAATTAGTGCCAGCACCGTCCGTTAAGAGTTTGGGTGTAATCTTCGATACCTCCCTCTCTATGGAGTCGCAGATTACAGCTATAACAAAGGCGGCATTTTTTCATCTCCGCCAAGCTAAGCAGTTGGCCCCTTATCTCTCTCGTCCTGACCTAGCCACTGTGATCCATGCGACGGTCACCTCCAGACTGGATTATTGTAACTCGCTCTACGTGGGGCTGCCCTTGAGACTGACCCAGAAACTCCAGCGGGTGCAGAATGCCGCAGCGAGACTCCTTACGGGGTCTTCGCTGCGGGATCACATTCATCCGGTATTATACCAGCTGCACTGGCTCCCGGTGGAGTACAGGATCAGGTTTAAGGTGCTGGTTTTAACCTTTAAAGCCCTATACGGCCTAGGACCCTCGTACCTACGGGACCGCCTCTCCTGGTATGCCCCACAGAGAAACCTACGGTCTGCAAATAATAACACCCTCAAGGTCCCAGGCCTCAGAGAGGTTAGGCTGGCCTCAACTAGAGCCAGGGCCTTCTCGGCTGCAGCTCCAAACTGGTGGAATGCTCTGTCAAAAGAGACTAGGGCCCTGCGGGACCTGACATCTTTCCGCAGGGCCTGCAAGACAGAGTTGTTCCGCCAGGCCTTTGGTCAGGGCGCAGCCTGACTCCCTCCTCTGGCAACCTGCACATAATTCTGCATAATTGGTTGCCATCAATTTGATTTAATTAATTTTATAATGAAATATTTTTAGATTGTGTGATTATTTGACTGATTATTTGATTGTTGTTAGCCGCCCTGAGCCCGGCCTTGGCTGGGGAGGGCGGGATATAAATAAAATTTATTATTATTATTATTATTACTTATAATCGCAGATTATCATCACCAATTGGTTGCACCCCCTATGAAAAGATGTTTGGCAAGAAACGATACATCAAGCACATGAGAATGTTTGGTTCTGACATGTGGGTTCACACACCACAAAGCTCCAAGTCAGGCAAACGTGGTTTGCATGGTATCTTTCTAGGATATCAGAAAGGTTCTTACAGAGTAATGATGACTGACACTAACACAGTTAGGCTCACTAGAAGTGTTGAGTACAATGCCAAGTGGGGGGAGAATGTGGGAATTTTCCAGTGTTATCCTGATGACAGTGAAGAGTCTGAGGATAAGCAGCAGCAAAACCCCACACCCACTGATGAAGATTATGATTCTGAATTTGAAACTGACTCAGATGGTTCAGAGGATTTCAAGAGTGCTAAGGCCTCTATGTGACCCTCTGAAGGCAGACCTCCAAAGAGATTTGCTGATGAATTTGCTAAGACAGCAGTAGCAACTGTTAAAAGCTCCAAGAAGGTATTTGAACCTTCAAGTTTCCAAGAAATCCAGGATTTGGATTCTAAGGAAGCTGAGCCATGGTTAAATGCCATGAAGGCTGAGCTTGATTCCTTAGAAAGGAACAAAACATGGGAGCTAGTTCCAGTAGTTCCAGGAATGAAACTGCTTGGAAGCAAATGGGTCTTCAAAGCGAAGACAGATCAAAATGGCAAGATAGTCAGACACAAAGCCAGATTGGTAGCCAGAGGTTTTGCACAGGTACCAGGTGAAGACTATCACCAGACCTACTCACCCACAGTGAGATATGAGAGCATTAGGCTTATGCTCAAGCTAGCTGCAGAGGAGAATCTACATGTTAGTCACCACGATGTGAATACAGCGTTTTTGTACGGATCTCTAGGTGAATCACTTTATATGCTTCCACCTGATGGCGTACAGGTAAAACAGGGATTTGTTTGTGCTCTGAAGAAGTCCCTTTATGGTCTCAAACAAAGTGCACGGTGTTGGCACACAAAACTCACTGAAGCATTGTTTTCTCTAGGTTTTCAACAAGGGAAAGCTGATCCATGTGTATTTGTCAAAGAGGAGGGGCAAAAGAAGCTGTATTGTTTGTTTTATGTTGATGATATTTTATTCTTTTGGAAAGATGTCACAATGTACAATAACGCCCTAGCTCAACTGAAAGAGCACTTTGACATGAAAGATCTTGGTGAGGTAAACAACTACCTATCTCTGGAAATAGAGAGAGATCAAAGTGGTAACATTCTAGTACACCAGTCACAGAAAATTGCTGATGTGTTAAGCAAACTGAACCTGATGGATGCTGACCCTGTAGACACACCGATGACAACAAGTTATCAGGTAGAAGACACTGAAGAAGCATTTTCTGACACTACACTGTACAGAAGTGTGCTAGGCAAGCTAAACTTCATTGCCAGATGTTCAAGACCTGACATTGCTGTTAGCTGTAATTTGCTAAGCAGACAAGTTAACAATCCTACTGTTAAGGATTGGAAAGCTCTGAAACACATAGCACGCTATTTGAAAGGCACTATGCATTACAGACTGAGATTTAACAATCAGAAGTCTGGTGGTCTTGAGATTTTTGCAGATGCAAGTTTTGGAAGTGACACTACAGACAGGAAAAGCATGTCTGGTTACTTCCAGAACAGCGCGTTCAGCGTCAGGTCAGAGTTTGAGCTCTGAGCTGCTCGAGACAGACTCGGCACCTGGAGAGGCGAAGCAGGAGCAACAGGAGGCGTAAGTTGCCCCTACTCGGGTGGATTTCCCGGGAGCAGAGGCTCAGCAGCGCAAAAAAGGGGGTTCCCCACACTAGAACTGGACTTTAAGATACTTTTAAAAAGAAGAAATTTAGGGGAGAACCTCTGCGCAAAGGAGCGACACCGCCCTCCGGTGCCTTCGCCTCCAGACCCCATGAGCTAGCGCTGGACTCTCCAGTAAGTTATTGACACAAATTCAAAGAGCGTCCCCCCCTAATTTATACAGTGAGAAAGGGGTTATCTAAGCCCCAACAATACAAAAAACAAAAAAGGGGGGAACTAACTTTGGAGAAATAAATCTTTGGGTCCAGGCAGCGCTTCCTTGGCGTAGGCTCTGCTCTCACCCTGACCTGGCCAAAGAAATTGCAGAGTAGCAGCGGTCCTGCTTCCGTGTGAGATAAAGGGATAAATCAGTCCAGAGACAGTCCATCCTTATCTCTAGTAGCTTTATTTACAGAGCAATAAATTCCATCAGACACCATCGGAGCATTCCGGCATCTTTGTGCTTTCCAAAAGCACTCTCACAGCAGCCTCTAAGTTGAGCTGCTTCTCTGTCCGTTGCAGAGACAGATCTGAAGAGCGTCAGAACAACATCCTGTGACGCACTTCTCTGCATGGAGCTCCTCCCAGCTCCTCCCAGATCCAGATACAGGACACCAGTGAGTTTTAACCCTGTCAGTTCCAAACTCCACACCCCCTCTTGTCCTGCATCTGGAGACAACAGTCAACAATGCTTTCCCCATACACAGACCCTCACAGAACTCCTCGTGCTTCTGGAAGGTTAATGGTTTTGTGAAACCATCAGCGAGGTTCTTTGCTGAGGGACAGTATTGCTGAGGGACAGTATTTCAGAGCAACTAGCCCCTCATGAACGCTCTGACATACATTCCGGAAACGTATGTCCAAATGTTTGGTCCTCGCCTTGTACTGCCCCGACTCAGCCAATTTGAGGCAAGGTTGATTGTCTTCATGCACCACAACAGGTAGACAATTCTCTCCACAGATTTCCTTGACCAAATACACATAGAACTCCAGCTCTCTGCAAACCTCTGATAGCGCACAGAACTCAGCTTCAGTAGATGAAAGCACTATGAGACTTTGCTTCCGGGATCTCCACCCAACTACTGAGTCCCCAAACTTCACCACTAGGCCTGACACTGATTTGCGGTCTTCAGAGTTAGCCCAATCCGAATCCACAAAGCAAGTCAGCTTTACTTCTCCTTGAGCTGGCAACCTAAGACAAAAGTCTTTGGTTTCCTGCAAATACCTCAGAACTCTCTTGATGCCATTCCAGGCTTGCACACTAGGGTTTGATGCTTCCCTGCTGAGCAGATTGACAGCAAACGCAATGTCTGGTCTGCTCCACTGAGACAAGTACAACAAACTCCCTAGGGCTGACTGAAACACTTCAGTATTTTCGAACACAACGCGTTCTGCTTGCTGACATTCTTTTACGTATCCAGCCTCCATGGGTGACCTGGCACCTGCACAATCAGACATTCTGAACTTTTCAAGCAACTGTTCAATCTTACCTTTCTGGCAAAGCAAAAAGCTACCATCCTCAGTCTTCGCTATCTGAACACCTAGGTAGGATTTGACATCCCCAAGCTGCTTCAGCTTGAACTGCTTTCCAAGCTCCCTAGCAAACTTCTTCACCTGTTCACTAGTCTGTGACATCGTTAAGATATCATCAACAAAAACAAGAATCACTTCCTGTGTCTCTCCTGACCCCTTCAGGTACAGGCAACTGTCTGCAACAGACCTCTTAAAACCTAGCTCTTCTAAGGCTTCATGTAGGCACATATTCCAATTCCTGGCAGATTGGCGTAATCCATAGATGGAGTTGTGCACTCGCCACACGATGCCTTGCTCACTGATTTCAAACCCTGGAGGAGGAAGCATGTACAACTCCTCCTGGAGATCTGAATTCAGGTAGGCAACATCTACATCAAAATGATTCACCTTCCAACCTCTCTGTGCTGCTATCGCCAAAAGCATTCTCAAAGTCTCCGCTCTTGAGGTCGGCGAATAGACTTCTGTGAAGTGGACACCCTTTTTCTGTGTGAATCCATGTGCCACTAATCTCGCTTTGTACTGTGGTTCTCCCGTTTCTGTGGGTTTCAAGCGGTAAACCCACCTGCAACTAACAGCCCGCTGGTTTGCCAGCAGTTGAGTGAGTGAGAACACACCAAGAGACTCCATTGAGTTCATCTCCTTCTGCACCGCCTCACGCCATTTGCTAGCTTCTTCCTGAGGCAACTTCTGAACATCCTCAAAGGATTCAGGCTCACACCTAGCCACACCAACCCAAACACTAGTGGCTTCATACCTTTCAGGAGTCTTACCCTTGGTTGACCTAGCTGACCTCCTCAGCGTGAATTCTGGACCTGCGCCTGATTCACCTGGATCAGCCCTACCAACTCCTGTGTCAGAAACCTCCCCCTCTGACCTGCTGCGCCGTTTGGGGCGTACAGCTGGTTCTGCTGGCGAGGATGGTTCACTCCTCGGCTCAGACTTGACAGAGACCTGTGGAGGGGTCTTGGGACTCCCTTTTGGAGAGGTTTGGGGCCTCTGCCTTGGAGATCCCTGCTCTGGACTCTGTGGCTGTGGACCGTGCACCTTAGCAACAGGTTCAGCCTCGTCCTCCTCCTCATCACCTGAGTCTAACAGAACATCTGGGTTCCCGTGAAGACGTTTCCACCCACTCTGCTCGCAAAACTCAGCACTGCCGCTAATAAGCAGCTTAGACTGGTTGCCAGTAGGGTATGCGAAACGCCACGCCTTTGAACTCGGCTCATAGCCTACAAAGATCATCTTCCTAGACCTTGGCTCACCCTTTCTGCGCATGGCCTTTGGAACCAAAACCCAAGCCTGAGAACCAAAAACGTGCAGAAAGTCCACTTTCGGTTTCTTTCCATGAAGCAGAAAATATGGAGTGTCTCCCACACTTGAATTGAACACCCTGTTCTGCACAAAGCATGCTGTCTTATAACTTTCAGCCCAAAAGCGCTGTGGCAAACCCGAGTCTGCCAACATAGCATTCGCTGATTCCTGTAAAGTGCGAAACTTCCTCTCCGCCACCCCGTTCTGTTGCGGAGAGTAGGGGGCAGTCAATCAATGAGTGATACCTTTCTGCCTGAAAAACGATTGCAGCGCAGAACCTGTGAACTCACCCCCGCGATCAGATTGAAAGGAAACCACCCTGGTAGAGAAACGCAGCTCTACCGCTGTGATCCAATCTCTGATCAGTGCAGCTGCTTCTGATTTGCATCTAAGCGTAAACAGCCAGGTGTGTTTCGAAAAATCATCAATCAGAATCAGAACCCATTTAGACCCAGCTAAAGAAGGTGTGGGCATGGGTCCTGACAAATCTGCATGCACAAGTTCAAAAGGTTTACTGGTCCTTCTCTCTGACCTGGGGTATGTGCATGTTGTGACCTTTGATTGCTTACAGGCTTGACAATCTTGGTATTTGTCACATGCCTTGAACCTACACCCAATTGTGTTCATTGCTGCTTTCTGTACAAGTGACCACCCAGCGTGCCCAAATTTTCGGTGCCATAAGTGAATACAATCATGGTGTGGTGGGACATTAGCACACTGCACTTGGGAATCATCAATGGACTCTCCACTAGCCCCATTTTCCACCAGCCCCATTTTCAATGGGCATCTCCACCAGAAAGAGCCTGTCTTTCCTCCCAACGCTGTAGATCTTCTTCCCATCCCTGTAAAAAGAGCACAAATTGTTAGAGAACAGAACATCAATTCCAACAGCCAATAATGCTGACACACTCAAAAGAGAATGGGCAAGTTCTGGGACAAAATAAGCTGGCACTTCACAACCTAGAAAAGAGCAAATCAAAGACCCAGATTCAGTCAGAGGTCTTTGAGACCCATCAGCTAAGATAACAGAGCGTGCAGTTTTAACTGTCTTGCAGTTCCTCAGGAGATTTCTGGAGTTAACGACGCTCCACTGTCGACAACAAAAGAAAAAGTGTCTCTTTGGCTGTTTTCCAAAGATGCCATGGCGTTGGTTGCACCCCCACTGTCAGTGTCCTTCCTGGTTGCCATGGCCACAGCCTCCCCCCGACTAGGGCTTTCGCTGCTTCCCAGGGATACTAACGCAGCTGTGAGGTGATAAGACGCCTTGTCTTCCTCCTGGCCTGCAGCTTTCCCACGCCTCTGCTGAGCACCGGCCCTGGGAACCTGCTTTGTTGACATTCCACGCCAGCTGGTGTCCTTGGCAGCCTGGGCTTCTAGCGGATGCTTCCCAGCGCTGTTGGACGTCGCCTCAGAGCATAAACAACTCTTGGAGACTTTGGCTTTCTCAGAGCTCTTGGAACGGCTTGCCTGGCCTGCACCCCCTCTCTTGGGTGCTCTGCTGCCTAAGGAACAGCCTGCCACTGCCTTCCTCTTCCCAGCTCTCAGCCCCTCTCCAGCACACAGTCCATCACACAGACGTGGTGAAGCATGGACACAGCTTCCCAAAACAGCTCCAGCCCCCTCTGAGCTTTGGGCTTTCTCAGAGCAGCCACGTCTGCTTCAGAAGCTTCTGCAGACCTCTCACTGGACTGGGCAAAGACTGGATCGGCCTGGGTGCAGTCCCACAGCTTCCTTTTTGCCAGCCAGCGGTGCATGCTCTTACTCCAGGCCTCCCAATTGGCTCCATGCAGCCTTTCGAAGGGGATGTTGAAGCTTTCATGGCCCTGCTGTGCCTGAGCAGCAGCCATCTCCTCCCCCCGGGGCCTCAAGCGTACTCACAAGTTGCCAGCAAGCTGGACCTCCGAAGCAGCAGCCGTCCTTGGCTCTTGGCTCCGATCTCCAGCATTCCACCAGCGTCTCCCACTGCCCTTCCTGGCAGGAGATCACAGCAACTCAAAGCTGGCAGTCTTCCTCCCTTCTCACATGTGTCAGAAAACACGGACCATCCATAACCTTTGGGGAAATAAATCTTTGGGTCCAGGCAGCGCTTCCTCGGCATAGGCTCTGCTCTCACCCTGACCTGGCCAAAGAAATTGCAGAGTAGCAGCGGTCCTGCTTCCGTGTGAGATAAAGGGATAAATCAGTCCAGAGACAGTCCGTCCTTATCTCTAGTAGCTTTATTTACAGAGCAATAAATTCCATCAGACACCATCGGAGCATTCCGGCATCTTTGTGCTTTCCAAAAGCACTCTCACAGCAGCCTCTAAGTTGAGCTGCTTCTCTGTCCATTGCAGAGACAGATCTGAAGAGCGTCAGAACAACATCCTGTGACGCACTTCTCTGCATGGAGCTCCTCCCAGCTCCTCCCAGATCCAGATACAGGACACCAGTGAGTTTTAACCCTGTCAGTTCCAAACTCCACACTAACAAACAGATAAAATTAAGAAGTTGTAAGTGGAATGCTAAAAGGGGGTCATCCCTCACAACAGAAATTAACGCTGCAGAACCGGCAGTGCGGTAGAGATCTTGAGGGGCTTTTCTGCGCTCCCAAAACAACACAGTTAACCCAAGAAGTGTCACTGGAGTTTGGCGTGGGGGAACAGTTTAGACCAGCTAAACAGACAACAGAAATAAGGAGAGCTCTTTACCAGAGACTTGCGGAGATCTGGAGAGGCAGGGAGAAGGCTGGAGGAGTGAGTCAGCAGATTGAGTGAGGTGGGTGGCGGCCATTACTGAAAGACTACACTGGAAAAGACTTTAAAGAGCCGCTTTAACACCAGAGAAAGATAGAGTGAGGAACGGCAGGAAGAGTGACATAGCGGCCACTAGTGGAAGTAAAAGACATAGCAGCTAAGAGACATAATAGTCAAGAACCGGAAGGCTTCCGGTCAGCGCCAGCGATTAATGGCAGATTTCCCTCCGAGCACCGGAGGGAGTCTGCTCCGCGAGTTCGGGTCTTGCCGCTACGGCGAAGCGGGGACCCTAAAAAATCACAGGCGGTGAAGCCTGTGAGCGAGGAGACTCGGCGGGCACCTTTGCGCCCCCCCCCAAAGCGAGAAGGAGCCTTTTTAAAGGCTCCGGAACGGCAGCGGGTGAGTGGCGTGGTGCTGAGAGTCGTCACCCGGTCCGTGGAGCGAAGCCGCGTCGCCATTATCAGAGAGCGCTGATTTCTTCCTGAAAATTGGATCTAAAAGCAACTACCCGTGAGTAGGTTTTAAAGACTTATCTGGATTTGGAATAAATTTAAAAGGAATTTGGTACTGAAACGGGAAAGGTATAAAAAGGAAGTCTGCCTTTCCGGACTGCAGACAGATCAAAGCAAAGAGACTGCAAAGCTGTAACTTAGGAAGGACTATTTTGGAAAACGAGTAAATCCAACATCAAAAAGAGCAACCCCCCTCTTGTATTCAGGAGCAGAGGGGGAGGAAGATATACCTTATATACCTGCTTGAAAAGGGAAGAAGGAAAATTTATCTGCTGTCTTAAACCCTGGGAACGGACTGCCTTGACAGGGAAGCCGACTAGAGGGCTGTCAAGTTGTTAAGGGAAATCTCTTTAAATTGACGTTTGTAACTCTGTGGAAAATACAGTATCGTTGGATTGTTTTGAGCTTGGAGCAATTTTGGAATTGTAATTATAGCCCTTTCTGAGACATTGGGGACTTTTAAAGGAGACATTTTGTTGCTAAAATTGTAAAGTGAAGTTGGAAGTTTCTCCCCCTAGAGGACTTTGTTGTAACAGTAACAATTAAGACATCAGCAGCTAAGCCACTGGAAATTTCCGTTCTAAAACAAATCTACAGGCGTGAGATCGACCTTGGCTGTGTGTGAGAGTGTTATGGCAGATGATAGAACCACCAGGTCTGGTAGACAATACAAGACTGACACTTCACAGCAGCGAAGGGCTTCAGTATCTGGAGGCACAGGAGCAGCTGCAGCTGTGCAAACAAAATTAAAGGCTATGTCATCTGACGCAGTGGCACAAGCACTTTGTAAAATCAATGAATCTTTGGAATTCTTGACAAAACAGGGGGCTGAAACAATTAAACAAGGCGCAGAAACTAATAAACAAGTGGCTGAGATTTCAGCAAAAATTGACTTGAATACTACAAGCATCAATGAACTGGGAAAGAAGGTGAATTCTAAGTCTATTGAAAAACTTCTAGAGGAATCAGCCACAACTCGAAAGATTGCAGAGGAAGCCAAGGGTATTGCAACTGCTACCCAGGAGAAGATACCACCAGTCTATAAGAAATTAGAGGATCATGAGTTGACTTTGTCTATGCTTGAACTGCAAAGAAAAGAGAAAAAATTAAGAAATAGAGCGGTACCTGAAAGTGAGAAGGATAACTTGGTGGACTTCCTTACAAAAGAATTCTTGGATTTTTGGCAACAGGAGCTAGAGAAGGAAGAATTCAAGATAGTGACTGCATTTAGACTCGGCACAAGACAAAGTAGAAAGAAGCCAAGAGACTGTTTGATAACTTTAAGATCAAAAGAAGAAAGAGATAAAATTTTGAATTTGCACTACCAAAGAACTTTGGAAATTGAAGACTCCTTCGTGGTGATCTTTAAGGATATACCGAAGCATATTTTAGATGTAAGAACCTACTATAATGACCTGGTTGTTTTACTGAGAAGGAACAAAATACTCTTCAGGTGGGAATTTCCTCAAGGCCTATCCTTCAAATACAAAGGAAGGAAAATAAGAATAAAGACAGTGAGTGATAAAGACAAGTTTCTGAGAGACCACGAAGAAGATCTTTAGAAAGAAGTGGAATCTGGAGTGGAACCAATTCCACCAGGAAAAGAAATACTGGACATAGCGAATTTATCATTTGGACTGAAACTACCGACAGAAGAAGAACTACTTGGAGCAGTTGGGGGGGGGGGAGTAAATAACCCCATCATGGCTCTGCAACTTCTAAGCTGGAATTGTAACGGTTTGAACCTTCCCCGAAAGAGAAAAAATGTCTTTCACATATTGAAAAAAGAACAATTGGACTTGATCTGTTTACAAGAAACACATGTGATGAGGTTACATAGAAAATTACTTATTAACAAAAGATTAGGACAAGAATTCATCTCATCTGATAAAGTTAAGAAAAGAGGAGTGGTGATTTATGCAAAGGAAAAATTGCTACCGAAATTGATCTTTAAAGATGAACAAGGAAGATTTTTGGCAATTGAAATTCAAGTTCAAGGAGAAAAATTTCTGATTGTAGGAATTTATGCACTGAATGAGGGGAAATCTGAATTTTTTAAGAAGTTGCATGAGACTTTACTGGACTATTTGGATTACAATTTAATTCTGATGGGAGATATGAATGGAGTAGTATCTACAAATATGGATAAAGCACAAAGACAGCTAGTCTCTAAAGATGGAAGATTACCAAAGACTTTTTTTGAAATGACTGAAAACATGGACTTGATTGACATTTGGAGAACAAAGAACCCTCTCGAGAGAGAGAGAACCTTCTTTTCTGAAGCTAAAATGACATGGACTAGAATTGACCAAATATGGGTTACTAGAGGGATGGCACCAAAGATAAAGAATGTGGAAATCTGCCCAAAAACGTGCTCCGACCACAATGCTGTAAGGATGGAGATGAAGTTAACAACAGCTGGTTCCTTCAGATGGAGGATGAATGACACCTTATTTAGAGATGAAGAAGTATACAAAAAGGCCCAAAAAACTTTGAGAGACTATTTTGAAATAAATATAAAGACTAACGTTGAAAAAAGAGTAATCTGGGATGCAAGTAAAGCTGTTATGCGAGGATTCTTGATACAACAAAATGCAATAAAGAAGAGACGTCAAAATGAGAAAAAGGACAAGATTTTGGAAAAGATAAAAGAAGGGGGAAAGAAATTAAGATCTAAACCAAAGTCCCAAGAGATTCTGAGAGAAATTAAGTTGTATCAGACACAATATATGGAATTAATGAATCAAGAAATAGAATGGAAAATTAAACAAATGAGACAAAAGACATTTGAATCAGCGGATAAATGCGGCAAACTATTGGCTTGGCAAATCAAGAAAAGACAAAAATTAAAAACGGTTACAAATTTAGAAGTGGAAGGAAAGAACATTTATAACCCAAATGAAACTAGAAACTGCTTCCAGAGATATTTTAAACAATTATATTCACAAGGGCCGCAGAAAGAATCGGACATAGATGAATTTCTTAAGAAACATGGATTACAAAAAATTTCCCATCAAAGTAAAATAGCTTTGAACCAGAAAATAACTGAACAGGAGATAGAAGGTGCCATTCAAAATATGCAACTGGGCAAATCTCCAGGACCGGATGGGCTGACTTCCAGATACTACAAAGCTTTGAAGGAGTGGTTATTACAACCTCTGAAGGAAGCCTGCAATGAAATCTTGGAGGGGAAAAGGGCACCAGAATCATGGAAAGAAGCTTATATTACACTCATACCGAAAACAGAGACTGAAAAGACTCAGCTTAAGAACTACCGCCCTATATCGTTACTGAATGTGGATTACAAATTTTTTGTTGACATTTTTTTTTAATAAATTTTTTATTGGTTTTACAAAATTTTTATAAACACAAACAAACAAACAAACAAACACACAAACAAACATGTATAATTTCATATCCTTTTTTTTCTTAAGCCTTACTTCATCGACTTCCCATACCTCCCCTTTCTACATCCCAATTTCCAAAATTATTTCAGCAAATCCTAACACTTAATTTTATCGAATTTTTCCCTTATTCTTTTCTTTTACTTAATCTTTTACAGCTGTAACCCCCATTTTTCCCTAAAACCTTGACATTTTAACATTCATTAATTTTGCAATGTTTCTTAAGATAAATTTTAAATTTCTTCCAGTCTTCTTCCGCTGTCTCTTTCCCCTGGTCACGGATTCTGCCGGTCATTTCAGCCAGTCCCATATAGTCTATCACCTTCATCTGCCATTCTTCCAGAGTGGGTAGATCTTGAGTCTTCCAATGCTTTGCGATAAGTACTCTTGCTGCTGTGGTAGCAAAATTTTTGTTGACATTTTGGCTAAAAGGTTGAAGAAAGTATTGATGGAAGAGATTCATAAGGACCAAGCAGGCTTTCTCCCAGGAAGACATTTGTCAGACAATGTAAGGAATATAATAGATATTTTGGAAAAGCTAGAAGTGAATATAAACACTAAAGCAGTATTGATATTTGTGGTTGCGGAGAAAGCTTTTGACAACATTTCTTGGAGCTTTATGAAGAAGAATCTACATGGGATGGGGGTAGGCCAAGGATTTGAGAATGGTATGGGTGCAATATATTCTGAACAAAAGGCAAAGTTAATTGTAAATAATGTGGTTACGGAAGAATTTAAAATAGAAAAAGGGACACGACAGGGGTGCCCAATTTCCCCACTGTTTTTTATATCGGTCCTGGAGGTCCTGCTAAACATGATTAGAAGGGACCAGCTGGTTAAAGGGGTACAGGTCGGAGCCAAACAGTACAAATTGAGAGCATTTGCAGATGGTTTGGTGCTTACACTACAAGAGCCAGACTCTAGTACTAAAAGTGTTTTAGAACTAATTCAAGAATTTGGTCAAGTTGCAGGATTCAAACTGAACAAACTAAAAACTAAGGTATTAGAGAAAAATTTAACAGCTACTGAAAGGGAGAGGTTCCAGAATGAAACAGGTCTAACTGTGGTTAAGAAAGTGAAATACTTGGGGATTAACATGACAGCTAAAAATATGAACTTATTTAAAGATAATTATGAGAAATGCTGGGCAGAAGTAAAAAAAGATCTAGAAATATGGTCAAATTTGAAGCTTTCACTGCTAGGTCGCATTGCTGTGATTAAAATGAATGTATTGCCTAGAATGTTGTTTGTGTTTCAAACATTGCAAATTGTGGACAAGATGGATTGTTTCAAGAAGTGGCAGAAAGATATCTTGAAATTTGTCTGGCAGGGCAAGAAACCCAGAATAAAATTTAAGATTTTAACTGATGCAAAGGAAAGGGGGGGAGTTGCCCTGCCAGACTTTAAACTTTACTATGAATCAGCAGCCTTCTGCTGGTTGAAAGACTGGCTGCTTCTTGAGGACACAGACATTTTGGACCTAGAAGGTTTTAATAACATTTTTGGGTGGCATGCATATTTATGGTACGACAAGGTCAAAGCTCATAAAGCTTTTAAAAATCACATTGTCAGGAAAGCATTATATAATGTTTGGATTAAATATAAAGATCTGTTGGAAAATAAAACCCCAAGGTGGTTGTCGCCAATGGAGGCAAAGGCTGTGAAAAAACTCAATATGGAGGCCAAATGGCCGAAATATTGGGAAATTTTGGAACAGGAAGGGGATAAACTGAAATTGCAGAGTTTTGAGAAATTAAAAGTTAAAGTGCGAGATTGGCTTCATTATTATCAAATAATGGAGGTTTACAAGTTGGACAGGAAAATTGGCTTCCAGGTGGAAAAATCAAAATTAGAAACAGAACTGTTAGAACCCAATACTAAGAACTTGTCAAGAATGTATAACTTGCTGTTGAAATGGAATACACAAGATGAAACAGTGAAATCAGCTATGATAAAGTGGGCACAAGATATTGGTCATAACATTATGTTTGCTGACTGGGAACAGTTGTGGACCACCGGTATGAAATTTACGGCATGTAATGCCTTAAAGGAAAATATTATGAAAATGATTTATAGGTGGTACATGACTCCAGTCAAGCTTGTAAAAATTTACCACTTGTCTGATAATAAATGTTGGAAATGTAAAGAAACTGAAGGTACTTTTTTTCACCTTTGGTGGACATGCCCAAAGATTAAGGCTTTCTGGGAAATGATACATAATGAAATGAAAAAGGTATTTAAATATACCTTCCTTAAAAAACCAGAGGCCTTTCTCTTGGGCATTGTCGGCCAATTGGTGCCAAAGAAAGACAGAACACTCTTTATGTATGCTACAACAGCAGCAAGAATACTCATCGCAAAGTATTGGAAGACACAAGATCTTTAAAAAAAAAAAAAATTATTAAATTTTCCAGATACAAAGTCAAGAATATAGACAGAAGATAAGAAATATATAAAGAAAATAAAAGAAAAGAAGAAAAGAAGAAAGAAAAATCCAATCAAAAACATTTTCCTATAACCAACTGGACTTCCCCACATCTCCCTCACCCTGCATTCTTTACAATAAAATTATCAGCAAATTATTACCTTGTTTCATACCTTATTTTATACCTTTTAAATATTATATTTCTAAATTTAAAGTACTTTTTATCAATTACTTATACCTTAAATTAAACATAATATTACTTTAAATTTCAACCTTTTCTTACATATGACTTAGTTTCCGTTTCACCATATCTAATTGCTGGAGCTGAAGTTTCCGAGTCGTGCAAATTCTTAACATTCATACAACTTATAATGTTTTTGTAAATAGTCCTTAATTTTTTTCCAGTCCTCTTCCATTGTTTCTTCTCCCAAATCTCGGATTCTGCCAGTCATTTCAGCCAGTTCCATATAGTCCATCAATTGCGTCTGCCACTCTTCCAGTGTGGGCAGATCTTGTGTCTTCCAGTATTTTGCGATGAGTATTCTCGCTGCTGTAGTCGCATACATAAAAAAGGTTCTATCCTTTTTTAACACTTTCTGGCCAACAATGCCCAAGAGGAAGGCCTCTGGTTTCTTGGTAAAGGTATATTTAAATACCTTTTTTAGCTCATTGTAGATCCTTTCCCAAAAGGCCTTCACTCTTGGACAAGTCCACCAGAGGTGAAAGAATGTCCCTTCAGCCTCCTTACATTTCCAACATTTGTTATCAGACAAATGATATATTTTTGCAAGTTTAACTGGGGTCATGTACCACCTATATATCATTTTCATAATATTTTCCCTCAGGGCATTACATGCCGTGAATTTCATTCCGGTGGTCCATAACCTTTCCCAGTCCTCAAACATAATGTTATACCCAATATCCTGAGCCCATTTTATCATGCTGATTTGACTGTCTCATCCTGAGTATTCCATTTAAGCAGCAAGTTATACATTCTTGAAAGTACTTTAGTCTTTGGTTCAAGCAATTCAGTCTCTAGTTTCGATTTTTCCACCTGGAATCCTATTTTTTTATCCAGTTTAAAAACCTCTTGAATTTGAGCGTAGTGTAACCAATCTCGCACCTTATGCTTTAATTTTTCTAAGCTCTGCAACCTCCAATTGTCTCCAATTTTTTCTATTATCTCCCAATATTTCGGCCAGCCGGCCTCCATATTGAGTCTTTTTCGGGCCTTAGCCTCCATTGGTGATAACCATCTCGGGGTCTTGTTTTCTAATAAGTCTTTGTATTTTGTCCAGACAATAAATATTGCTTTCCTGACAATATGGTTTTTAAACGTTTTGTGAACCTTTACCTTGTCATACCACAAATATGCGTGCCATCCAAAAGCATTATTAAACCCTTCCAGATCTAGGACATCAGTGTTCTCTAGGAGTAGCCAATCCTTCATCCAGCAGAAAGCTGCAGCTTCATAGTATAACCTTAAGTCCGGCAGGGCAAATCCCCCTCTTTCCTTTGCATCAGTTAGTATTTTAAATTTTATTCTGGGCTTTTTGCCCTGCCAGACAAACTTAGAGATATCTTTCTGCCACTTTCCAAAACATTCCACTCTGTCCACAATCTGTAGGGCTTGAAACAAAAACAGCATTTTTGGCAATACATTCATTTTTATAGCGGCAATTCTACCCAACAAGGAAAGTTTCAATCTTGACCAAATTTCTAAATCCTTTTTGATTTCTAGCCAGCATTTTTCATAATTATCTTTAAATAAATTCAAATTTTTAGCAGACAAGTTGACCCCTAGGTATTTCACTTTTTTAACCACATTTAGCTCTGTCTCTTTCTGAAATCCATCTGCTTCTAAAATTGTCAATTTTTTTTCCAAAACCTTAGTTTTTTGCTTGTTCAACTTGAGTCCCGCCACCCGACCAAACTCATTAATCAGTTCTAGAACTCTTTTTGTACTAGATTCTGGCTCCTGTAATGTTAAAACCAAGTCATCTGCAAAAGCTTTCAGTTTATATTGCTTCACTCTGACCTGTATTCCTTGAATCAACCGGTCTTCCCTAATCATGTTCAGCAACACCTCCAGGACTGAAATAAACAACAGAGGGGATAGGGGGCACCCTTGTCGTGTTCCTTTTTCAATTTTAAACTCTTCTGTCACCACATTGTTAACTATCAGTTTAGCTTTTTGCTCCGAATAAATTGCCTCTATTCCATTTGCAAACCCCCGTCCCACTCCCATCCCTTCCAAATTTTTCTTCATAAATTTCCAAGAAATGTTGTCAAAGGCCTTCTCCGCATCGATAAAGATTAACACTGCTTTTTTCCAAAATGTCAATAATGTTCCTGGTATTATCAAACAAGTGTCTACCAGGGAGAAAGCCTGCCTGATCTTTATGAATTACTTCATTTAACACTTTTTAAAATCTATTTTCCAAAATATCTGCAAAAATTTTGTAATCCACATTAAGGAGTGAGATGGGACGGTAGTTCTTAAGTTGAGTCTTTTCAGTTTCCAATTTAGGTATCAATGTGATGAAAGCTTCTTTCCACGATTCCGGCACCCTCTTCCCTCCCATGATCTGATTACAAACCTCCAATAGTGGTTGTGTCAGAAAATCTTTCAATATCTTATAATATTTGGAGGTAAGTCCATCTGGCCCTGGAGATTTGCCTAGTTGCATATTCTGAATGGCACCTTCAATTTCTTGTTGTGTTATCTTATAATTCAGGATTATTCTCTTTTCCTGGGTTAATTTCGGTAGCCCATTAATTTTAATAAATTGGTCTATCTCCGTCTCTTTTTGTGGGCCTTGCGTATAAAGTTGCTTGAAGTATCTCTGGAAACACTTTCTAATTTCCTCGGGTTTCTGGATGTTTTTCCCTTCAATCTCTAGGTTTGTAACTGTATTCAATTTTTGCCTCTTCTTCAACTGCCATGCTAGCAGTTTCCCACATTTGTTTGCTGATTCAAATGATTTTTGTTTCATTAATTTAATTTTCCACTTAACTTCTTGGTTTATCAGTTTAACATATTGTGCTTGGTGAAATTTAATTTCTCTCAGGATCTCCTGTGATTTTGGTTTTGATCTTAATTTTTTCTCACCATCTCTTATCTTCTCCAAGATCTTATCCTTTTTCTCATTCCAGAGTCTTTTCTTTATCGTATTCTGTTGTATCAGAAACCCCCTCATAACAGCTTTACTTGCGTCCCAGATTACTCTTTTTTCCACCGTGTATTCAAATTTATTTCAAAGTAGTCTTTTAAAGTTTTTTGGGCCTTCTTCACAATCTCCTGATCTCTTAATAAGGTGTCATTCATTTTCCATCTGAAGGAGCCGATTGGAGTAAGTCTCATTTCCACTTTCATAGCGTTATGGTCGGAGCAAGTTTTGGGGCAGATTTCCACTTTTCTAGTCTTAGGTGCCAGCCCTCTAGTGATCCATATTTGGTCGATTCTTGTCCATGACAGATGGGCCTCAGAAAAGAAAGTTCCTTCTTTACCTAAGGGGTTCTTTGTCCTCCATATATCAATCAAATCCATATTGTCAGTTAATTCAAAAAAAGTTTTAGGTAGTCTGCCGGCTTTTGTTAATTTTTGATTTTGTGACTTATCCATGTTTGTAGAGACCACCCCATTCATGTCTCCCATCATAATGATGTTGGTATAGTCTAGATAGTCCAGCATTATCTCATGCAGCTTCCCATAGAATTCTGATTTCCCCTCGTTCGGTGCATAAATTCCTAATATTAATTTTTTTTCTCCTTGTGTCTGTATTTCAATTGCCAAAATTCTTCCTTGCTCATCTTTAAATAAAAATTTTGGTGATAGGCTCTCTTTTGCATAAATCACCACTCCTCTTTTCTTGACTCTGTCCGATGAAATAAATTCTTGGCCTAGTCTTTTATTAATTAACACTTTCCTGTGGAGCCTAGCCACATGTGTTTCCTGCAAGCAAATGATGTCCAGTTGCTCTTTTTTCAATATATGAAAAATTCTTCTTCTTTTTTCCGGGGAATTTCCGCCATTAATGTTCCAACTCAAAAGCTGCAGAGACATCCTGGATCAATCTGTTAATCCTGTGGTGGCGTCTCATTCTTTTGATCCTCTAATCCCGAGGGTGCAGGTGTTGGTGCAGGTGCAGGTGGAGGTGGTGGCCAAGATCCTACTGCTCCTTTCCGAAGGTCGTCTTCGTGGTCGTTCAAAAACTTTTGTTGATCTTCTGCTGTTCTAATTTTAACTTTCTTTCCTCTGAAATTGAAGGATAATCCTTGAGGAAACTCCCACCTATAAGGAATTGAATTGTCTCTCAGTAGCCTTGCTAGTTCTTTATATGTAGCTCTAAGGTCCAAAAGTTGTTTTGGAATGTCTCGGTAAATTTCTGCTTTGCTGCCTTGGATATCCAGTGATTTTCCAAAGTGAAGGCCTAGTATTTTATCTCTCTCTTGTCTGGACCTCAAGATGATCAAACAGTCTCTGGATCGGTCTTTCCTAACTACTCTTCCCAATCTGAAAGCACTTACAATTTTAAAATCGTTGTCTTCTTCTATGCCCCAGAACTTTGAAAATTCCGATGTCAAAAAACCAGCCAGATCTCCCTGTTCAAGTTCTGGGATAGCTCTTAATCTGAGATTATTTTCCCTATTTCTCAACTCAACCATGGACAGGTAGGCCTGCTGCTCAAAAACCTGTTTATGCAAGGGCTTCACCTCCACTTTTATTTCCTCAGCCTTCTGATTGGCTTCCCCAGCTTTTTGGATGGCTTCCTCAGCCAGTTTGCGATTTTCTGTAGTTGCTTCCTGAAGATTCCCAATTGCCTGTGTATGTTGAGCAACTTGATCAGTCAATTTACTAATAGTGGCTGTAGCTTGGGCAATTTTGGATGAATGGTCGTCCGCCTTTTTATTTAAAATTGCCAGTTCTTCCAAAATTTGATTTAAAAGTGTTTCAGATCCACCTGCAGCCATATCTTCTGGTAGTGCTTGCACAACTGCCCCTTCTTGTGCCTCTAAGACAGCTGGGACAGATGATCTGCGTGGCTGGGAAGTCAAAGTTGTTTGGACCAGTTGCTTAGCTTTCGTTTTAGCCAATCTTGGTTTCCCTGTGCCACTCATTCCAATCCTGTCTACGTGCCAAGGTCAAATTCTCTGCAGTCCCATGGGAAAGACAGTCCAGAGAGTAAACAACCAGGCAGCAAAGAAGCAAAACAAAATGCAGTTCCCAGACAATTATAAAACCCTAGTCCTCTAGGGGGAGTACAACAGTATTTTCAGAAGAGAGAAAGGGGTCTTTCCGCCATTAAAATCCCCGCAGTCAAAAACAGATTTAAAAGGTACCTTCAAACTTCCTTTTAACGTGTAGAGCTTTCCACCAAGTTAAACAAAGTCTCAGAAAAGGTGCAAGAAACAGTTTCCCTGTTTGTATCCAAGTTGTAACGCTCGCATGTAACACTTTCGATGTTAAATACAGTTTCAGCAATTTGACAGTTGTCTTTTAACCTGGCAGTCCGAGGCTTTGGGCTTCTTAATCATTTGTAAATCCACAAGGGAGAGGAGAAGTTCGATCAAAATCCAGTACAAATAAAGCGAAATTGCCTCTTTTAATTTCTCAAAGACAGACTCAATTATTACACGATGATCCGAACTTTATACAGTCCTTTTTGAAGTGCTTCCCGCTTGTCAAAATCTTTGCTTTGATCTTATAAACACGATCGGGAGACGGACTTCCTGGTTGCGTCTCCCGTTTTCAGCCGAATTTTATAACTTTAGTCCCCAAAATTTTAAAGTCCCTACTCACGGGTTTGTAGTTTTAAGTCTGATGTTCCAGGAAGAAAGGTCAGCGCTCATCAGCAGCAGCCGCGCGGCTTCGCTTCCGCAGAAAGAGCGATGAACTCACAGCACCGCTCCCCCTTCCACGTTCCGGAGCCCCTTCTTCGGTTCTGGGGGGGCTTCTGGTGCCCGCCGAGTCCCACGGCCACAGGCTCACTCTGCCTGTGGTTTTTCTTGATGGGTCACCGCTTTGCCGCAGCGGACGACCCTTTTCTGCGGAGCCCCTCTTCACAGCGCGAAGAGGACCGCCATTGCTGTTTTGCGCCGCCTCCGGAAGCCTGAAGACACAAGATCTAACCACCTTGGAAGAATGGCAGATGAAGGTGATAGACTATATGGGATTGGCAGAAATGACTGGCAGAATCCGAGACCAGGGGAAAGAGACGGCAGAAGAAGATTGGAAGAAATTTAAGAACTATCTTAAGAAACATTGTAAAATTAATGAGTGTTAAAATGATGTGGCTTTAGAATGTAAGGATTACAGCTGTAAAGGTTAAGTTAAAAGAAAAGAAAGGTTAACAATTAGATAAAATTATGAGGATTTGCTGAACTAAATATTTGAAATTGGAATGCAGAAAGGGGAGGTATGAGGAGGTCGGTGAAGTAAGTTTTAAGAAAATAAGGATCTGAAATTATACTTGTTTTTTTTCTTGTTTGTGTTTGTTTGTATTGTTGTGTTTGAATATATAATTTGTGAAACTTTAATAAATATCTTTTAAAAAAAATAGTCAAGAACCATAGGAAGAGCTACACAGCGGCCACTAGTGGAAGAAGAGGATATAACAGCCAAGAGGCATAATAATTAAAAATAGCAGGAAGAGCGACACAGCGGCCACTAGTGCAAGGAAAAGATACAACAGCCAAGAGGAAAAGTAATAGCCATACCCACAACGCCAATACTTGCTTAGAGGAACTGTAAAGCATAAACATCCGATATAAATAAAGGGGAAAATTAAAATTCCAAATATATCCAGCATAAAGATAAAATTAATTATCCATGAAAATTAGATCCAATTAAACTTCCCACAGGGGAACTCCCAATAGCTTTAATCTTTGGAGACTATATAGAATCCGAGGCGGAGAAGCGGAATCGAAAGACAAGTGAACTCAATCTCAAAACAACCAGCCATCCAAAAATACCCAAACACCCAAATGGGTTCAAAGAAACGCAATCAACAGTTGGCCAAACTTTAATTGAAAGCCAAGCAAGGAGAACTTTGGTGGCGGAAGATGAAGCAAGTATGCATGTAAAGGATTTGATTATTGCCATGCAGAAAGACTTAGGGGACAGAATAAACTCAGTAGGCGGAAATATAAAATCACTGGAAGAGAAAGTAGTAACTATGGGCAATAAAATTGAAAAAAATTCAGCTCTTATAATGGACCTTACACATCAAATGAACCAATTGACAACGAAGAATAAAGAAATTGATAAGACAGTGCAAGAAGTGAAGGCAAAGACATTGAAGCGAGAGGAAATAACAAAAAAGATGGGGGCTGAGAAAAAGAACTGAAAAAAACCCAAGACAAAAACAAGGGAGAAATAGAGGACCTAAGGAAGATGCAGGAGGAGATTTGGGATGAATTGGCAGTCCTTGAGTTGAGACAAAAGGAAATGATTCTCCGCCTGAGAGGAATACCAGAGAGCCAGGATGAGGACATTTCGAAAAAATTATTCAAAGTCCTGGCGGACTGGTTGGGGGTTCAGGAGGAGGACTTATCACTTGATATTGATAAAATCTTCAGGATAAAACTGCATAAACCTGAAACCAAAAAAGGACCAGGAGACTGCCTGGTCTTTTTGAACGCAAGACTTCTTAAAGAAAAAATATTACTGAAAAGTAGAAGTAATGCCTTGTGTATAGATGACAGTCATAGAAATAATGAAAGAGGTCCCAACTCGCCTCCTGAAGAAAAGGGAAAACTACAAACCCCTGACAACTGCTCTAAAGAAAAACAAAATTTTATTTAGATGGGAATTCCCCGAAGGGTTAACTTTTACCTATAAAGGAAGACACAAGACCTTCAGATCGGCAGAAGAAGCAGACTCTTTCGTAAAAAAAACCTGGAAGGACTTGGATAAAACTGCATAAACCTGAAACCAAAAAAGGACCAGGAGACTGCCTGGTCTTTTGAACGCAAGACTTCTTAAAGAAAAAATATTACTGAAAAGTAGAAGTAATGCCTTGTGTATAGATGACAGTCATAGAAATAATGAAAGAGGTCCCAACTCGCCTCCTGAAGAAAAGGGAAAACTACAAACCCCTGACAACTGCTCTAAAGAAAAACAAAATTTTATTTAGATGGGAATTCCCCGAAGGGTTAACTTTTACCTATAAAGGAAGACACAAGACCTTCAGATCGGCAGAAGAAGCAGACTCTTTCGTAAAAAAAACCTGGAAGGACTTGGGGGGGAGGAGAAACCACAAGAAGCCGAAGAAGCAAGATTGTAACAGAACTGGAAAATAGGACTTTATTTCTAAATTTTAATTTTGAAAAGGTGACGTATGATCATTAAGACTCTATGGCACTAAAGTGCATTTCTTGGAAAGTAAATGGGTTAAACAGTAAACTTAAAAGGAATAAAATAAATCATGTATTAAAGAGGGGGGAAATGGGATATCATATGCCTACAAGAGACCCATATCTCTAAAAGTCATACAAGGGTCTTACAGAATAGAAACCTGGGTCTAGAGTTTATTGCATCAGGAACAGAGAGAAAGAGGGGTGTTGTGATTTATGTTAAAGCAAGCCTAGACCCCCAATTACTTTTTGTGGATGAAGAAGGTAGAACTGTAGGAGTGCGGATTACTATAGAAGGGGGGGGAAATAATCATAGTGGGCATTTATGCTCCGAACAATAATAAATCAGAGTTTTTTAAGGAGCTGGAAAAGAAGTTATGGAATTATATTGGGGAGAATGTTTTTCTTATGGGAGATTGGAATGGAGTGGTCTCGGTCGAATGGGATAGAACTTCTAGAGGGAAACTTACAAATGCAGGTAAATTACCGCTCTCCTTTTTCCAGATGGTGGACAATTTTGACCTCTATGACTCATGCAGAATTAAACACCCTAATGGGAAAGATATTACACACTTCTCGGAAGCTAAAAAGTCAGGGGGGAGGTTAGATGCTATTTGGATTTCTAAAGGGCTGACCCTCTTCTTAGAAAAAGCAGACATTCTGGGAAGGACTATATCAGACCATAATCCAGTAACAATATATATGGAAATTAAAAAGCAAACAAAGGGAAGGTGGAGGATGAATGATGAGATATGGAGAGATGACCAATGGGTGATGCAAGCAAAAATCAAGTTAGCGGAATTTTTCAAGATAAATGGGAAACAAAATACAGATATAAATGTAGTTTGGGACGCAAGTAAAGCGTACATGAGGGGTCTTGGAATACAACAAATGGCTAGGCTGAAGAAGATAAAAGACAATAATATCCAAGAGTTAACTAAACAGATAAGAATTAATGAAAAAGAGTTGATCAAAAATCCAAAAAGTCATGAAATATTACAAAAAATAAAGATATTGCAATCCTATATCTCTAGTATATTAAACAAGGAAGTAGAAAATAAAATTAAATGGGCAAAACAAAGGTATTTTGAGTCCGCCAATAAGCCCGGTAAGTTGTTAGCATGGATGATAAAGGAAAAGCAAACAAAAAAAGTTATAAATAAAATTTTGGACCAAGGGGAGGAAATAACAGACCCAGTAAAAATAAAAATAAAATTCTTAAACTTTTATAAAGATTTGTATAAACAAGAACAATTAGAGGTTAATAAAATGGAAGAGTATTTACAACAAAATAAATTACCAAGAATTGAAAAAGAAGAAGTTGAGGCCCTAAACTCCAATATAGAAATAGATGAAATACCACAAGTAATAAAAAAAACGAAGAGTGGCAAATCGCCAGGTCTTGACGGAATCACATTAATGTACTATAAGAACCTGGAAGAAGTAATCCTCCCTATATTACAAAGAATAATGAATAATATACTGGGAGGGAAAGATATACCACAATCATGGAAAGAAGAACTGATCACTCTAATCCCGAAACAGGGAGTGGAGTTGACAGACATGAAAAATTATAGACCAATCTCCCTGTTGAATACAGACTATAAAATCTATGCTGGGGTGGTGGCTAATAGATTAAAAAAGACTCTAAACAAAATAATCAGCAGAGACCAGGCGGGCTTCTTACCGGATAGACATATAAAAGACAATACAAGAATAATAATTGACCTGTTGGAGTATGTGGAAATGAAACCAAGTAAAAAGATGGCCATGTTATTGGTTGATGCAGAAAAAGCTTTTGATAGAGTATCATGGAATTTCCTATTGGGAACTTTCAAAGGTCTGGACATAGGGGAGAAAATAATTAATGGAATTAGGGTGATATATGATAACCAAAAAGCAAAATTGATAATAAATAACAAAATCACTGAAGAGTTCAGCATCGAAAGGGGGACAAGACAGGGGTGCCCTCTCTCCCCACTTCTTTTTATTGCCACCTTGGAAACACTTTTAATAGCAATAAGAAAGGATAAAAACATAAGAGGAATTAACCTAGGATCTCGATACTACAAAATTAAAGCCTTTGCCGATGATGTAATCGTAACCACTGAAAACCCAGTGGAAAGTATCCAAAAAATGCTTGCACAACTGGAAGAATTTGGGAAGGTCTCTCGGTTCAAACTGAATAAAGGAAAATCCAAATTATTAACGAAAAATTTACGTAAGTTGGAACAAGAGGAACTGGAAAATACAACAGGTTTAAAGGTAGCCAATAAGGTAAATTATTTGGGGGTTTGGATCACCAATAAGAATATAAACTTATATAAGGACAATTATGAGAAGAAGTGGAAGGAAATAAAAAAAGAATTAGAGACTTGGAGGAAATTGAATTTGGCCCTTTGGGGGAGAATATCCACAGTTAAAATGATGGTATTGCCAAAGATGATTTTTATGTTCCAAACAATACCTATAATTAGAGGCGTAAAGTGTTTTAAGGAATGGCAGAAAGACCTTGCCAAGTTTATTTGGCAAGGGAAAAAACCACACATAAAATTTAAGCTACTAACAGAGTTGAAGGAAAAATGAGGCTTTGCGGTCCCTGACCTTAAACTGTACTTTGAGGCAGTGTGCTGGACATGGATTAAGGACTGGATATTAATTAAAAACACAGAAGTCCTAGATCTGGAGGGATGGGGTATTGTGTATGGGTGGCATGGCTACATAGGCTATGACAAGGTTAAATCCCACAAAGGATTTTTAAATCATATTGTTAGAAGGGCATTATATGAAGTATGGGAGAGGAGTAAAAAATAAGTAGTAACCAAAACACCATGGTGGCTGTCACCAATGGAATCTATGTCAGTTCACAGGATAAATATGAACAGCGATTGGCTAACATATAAAGATTTAGTAGAGGAAACAAGTAGTGATCCGAAAATAAAGGACCTAAGTGAATTGAAACAGAAGGGAATAACCTGGCTGGAGTATTATCAACTAAAAGCCGCCCTTGAAAAGGATAAAAGAATCAAAGGATTTGACAAAAAAAATCCTATCTGGAGAAGGATCTTTTATATAATAATCAAAAGACACTTTCAAAAATGTATAAACTACTTTTGAATTGGCAAAGAAAGGGGGAAGATATCAAAGAAATTACAGTAAAATGGGAGAGGGACCTGGAACATACAATCAAACCCAATATTTGGAATGAATTATGGACTAAAAATATAAAATTCACAGCTTGCTTCCTTATAAGGGAAAATGTACTATAGGTGGTACCTGACCCCTGTAAAACTTGCAAAAATAAATAAAGCAAACAATAACAAGTGCTGGCGATGTAAGGAACAGATAGGAACATACTATCTGCCCGGGAGGTCTCCCCTGTGTGGGTGCCTGAGGGCCCTGCTCTTGCCACTTACCATCTGGCCTGGGGTGGGGCCTGAAGCCTCACAATGACTGCTTGCTGCTTGCTGCCTGCTGCCCAGGAAGACTCCCCTGTGTGAGTGCCTGAGGGCCCTGCTCTTGCCACTTACCACCTGACCCAGGGCGGGGCCTGAAGCCTCACAAGGATTGCTTGCTGCTTCCTGCCTGCTGCCCAGGAAGACTCCCCTGTGTGAGTGCCTGAGGGCCCTGCTCTTGCCACTTACCATCTGGCCTGGGGCGGGGCCTGAAGCCTCACAAGGACTGCTTGCTGCTTGATGCCTGCTGCCCAGGAAGACTCCCCTGTGTGAGTGCCTGAGGGCCCTGCTCTTGCCACTTACCACCTGGCCCAGGGCGGGGCCTGACAGGCCTCACTAGGGCAGTTGTTACTGCTGGAGGGGCAGAGTGTTTTTAAAATGTTTTTTTTTTAATTTATTTTGAATTTTTTGTATGTGGGGGGTGGGAGGGTGGGGTGGATGTTTGGTTGGGTTTGGGGAATTTTTTTGATTTTGTTGCTTTTGTAATTTTTACAGTTTTTTGTTTGTATTGTTTTATTGGTTTTGTTTGTTTGTTTGTTTAAGGTGTTATTTTGTTCTTAAGGGGAGGGGTCAGGGCTGCTGGGGAGTGGGCCCCAGCCCACAAAAGGGCTGGGGCATGTTCCACAGGGGGGGATGCACTGGGACAACCGATCTCAGTGATCACGGGTAGGAGGAGGAGTTACGCTGAGATTAGACCATGTCATTACAGAGGGGGCAGGTTTAGTCGTTGTCTGAGGACTATTCCTGCCTCCGGGTCTGGTCCTGACCGGATGGATACTAGAATCAGCAAGGGATACCCACATGAGCTGAAGGTGCTGCTGTGCAATGCCAGGTCAATGATTCATAAGACCACTGCCATCCATGACTTGATCATGGATGGAGGATTTGACCTGGCATGTGTAACAGAGACTTGGTTGGATGAAGCAGATGGGCCTGTCCTTGCCGCTGCTTGTCCACCAGGTTTCTCTTATGCAAAGCAACCCAGGTCATGTGGGCGGGGAGGGGGGTTGCAGTGATTTTTAGGAAGTCATTAGTTTGCACCAGGCGTCCTATTGGGAAGACCCAGTTTTCTGAGTGCATGTTCTAGAAGTTGGGCAATAGGGGCAGTACAGGATTCCTTTTGGTGTACCGACCTCCCCGCTGCACCAAGGATTCCCTGCCCGAGCTGCTTCAGGTCGTGGCGGATGTTCTCCTGGAGACACCTAGTTTGGTCGTCCTAGGGGATTTTAACATCCATGCCGGCACAACCTTACAAGGGGCCGCTCGGGACTTCGTGGAAAGCATAGCCTCTATGGGGCTGTTCCTGAATAAGTCTGGCCCAACCCATAGCCGTGGACATGCCTTGGACCTGGTGTTTACCTCTATGGATGTGGGTGATCTGACACTAAGTAAAAGCGAAACAAAAGAAGTGCCATGGTCAGATCACTTCCTGGTACAACTGGACTTCTCTGCGACCCATCCCCTCTGCAGGGAGGTGGGACCAATTCGGATGGTCCGCCCCCACCACTTAATAGATCCAAATGGTTTCCAGAGAGTGGTAGGGGATGCTTTATCCCATGTTGATGGCCTTTCAGCTGATTCCCTTGTGGCCCACTGGAATGTGGAGTTAACCAGGGCTATTGACTGTTTGGCTCCGAAGCGCCCTCTCCGATTGCATGGAGCCCGGACAGCCCCGTGGTTTTCCACGGATCTGAGGGCAATGAAACAATCATTGAAACGGCTAGAGCACCGGTGGCGGATAACTCATTCCGAATCTGACCGGACACAGGTTAGAGCTCAACGTCGAGCCTACCAAGTGGCGATAGCGCCGGCGAAGAAGACTTTCTTCACCGGCTCTATTGCATCTGCAGAAAACAGCAGCAGGAGACTTTTTCAGGTGGTTCACAATTTAGCAGAGCCACCTGCAACATCGGGGCCCAGTACGGGCCACATGTTCTCCTGCAATGATTTTGCAAAGTTTTTTGCAGATAAAATCGCTCAGATTCGGGAAGAAGTAGACTCCACCGTGGGAGCAGGGCGGGGGTGGGAGAGTGCTAGAGACCTGTCTAGTCAAGTTGCGTGGGATCAATTCCAACCTGTTACCTCCGAGGATGTGGACAGGCTGCTTGGACGAGTGAAGCCAACCACCTGTCTCCTGGATCCTTGCCCATCCTGGCTTATAAAAGCTAGCCGGGAAGGACTGGGCGATGGGCTTCGTGGGGTGGTGAATGCTTCCCTCCGTGAGGGAGCCTTCCCAGACCCGCTGAAAGAGGCGGTTATTAAACCGCTTCTTAAAAAACCATCTTTAGATGTGGCCACGATGGCCAACTATCGCCCAGTCTCAAATCTTCCATTTTTGGGCAAGGTGATTGAGTGAGTGGTTGCTGAACAACTCCAGGCACGCCTGGAAAAAGCGGACCATTTGGATCCCTTCCAGTCGGGATTCAGGCCTCATCATGGGACTGAAACTGCCTTGGTCGCACTGGTTGATGATCTCCGGCGGGCTAGGGACAAAGGTGAGAGCTGTTTCCTAGTTCTGCTGGATCTCTCAGCAGCGTTTGATACCATCGACCATAACATCCTTCTGGACTGTCTTGAGGGGCTGGTAGCTGGGGGCACTGTCATACAGTGGTTTCGCTCCTTCCTCCTGGGCCGTGTTCAGAAAGTGGTGGTGGGGGATGAGTGTTCAGACCCCTGGACCCTCATTGTGGGGTGCCTTAGGGTTCTGTCCTCTCCCCCATGCTTTTCAACATCTACATGCAGCTGCTGGGAGAGATCATCAGGAGGTTTGGGCTGGGTGTTCATCAGTATGCAGATGATACCCGGCTCTACCTCTCTTTTAAATCAGAACCAGTGAAGGCGGTGAAGGTCCTGTGTGAGTTTCTGGAGGCTGTTGGAGGATGGATGGCGGCTAACAGATTGAGGTTGAATCCTGACAAGACAGAAGTACTGTTTTTGGGGGACAGGAGGCGGGCAGGTGTGGAGGATTCCCTGGTCCTGAATGGGGTAACTGTGCCCCTGAAGGACCAGGTGCGCAGCCTGGGAATCATTTTTGACTCACAGCTGTCCATGGAGGCACAGGTCAAATCTGTGTCCAGGGCAGCTGTTTACCAGCTCCATCTGGTACGTAGGCTGGGACCCTATCTGCCTGCGGACTGTCTCGCCAGAGTGGTGCATGCTCTGGTTATCTCCTGCTTGGACTACTACAATGCGCTCTACGTGGGGCTACCTTTGAAGGTGACTCGGAAACTACAACTAATCCAGAATGCGGCAGCTAGACTGGTGACTGGGGGCGGCTGCCGAGACCATATAACACCGGTCTTGAAAGACCTACATTACGTACATTTCCGAGCACAATTCAAAGTGTTGGTGCTGACCTTTAAAGCCCTAAACGGCCTCGGTCCAGTGTACCTGAAGGAGTGTCTCCACCCCCATCGTTCTGCCCGGACGCTGAGGTCCAGCGCTGAGGGCCTTCTGGCGGTTCCCTCATTGCGAGAAGCAAAGCTACAGGGAACCAGGCAGAGGGCCTTCTCGGTAGTGGCGCTCGCCCTGTGGAACGCCCTCCCACGAGATGTCAAAGCGATAAACAACTACCTGACATTCAGAAGACATCTTAAGGCAGCCCTGTTCAGGGAAGTTTTTAACGTGTGACATTTTAGTGTGTTTTTGGTTTCTATGGAAGCTGCCCAGAGTGGCTGGGGAGGCCCAGCCAGATGGGCGGGGTATAAATAATAAATTATTACTATTATTATTACCATATGTGGTGGTCCTGTCTAGAGATACAAAAATTTTGGAACATGATTTATGAAGAGATAAAGAGATTGATAAAAACTACATTTAGCAAGAAACCAGAAGAATTTTTACTAGGCATGGTTTCAGATAATATTCCCAAAAACAAAACTAGGCTATTTATGTATACAACGTCAGCAGCAAGGGTTATAGTGGCAAAACACTGGAAAGATAAAAATACACCCACTAAAGAGGAATGGGTAGTCAAATTCTGCGAGTACTTGGAGCTCGCAAAGCTGACAGATGCAATAAGAGATAAACCTAAAAAATTGGTGAAAGAAGAATGGGAATGTTTAAATAATTATTTAGGGGACAAGGGCTCAACAAGAAAGATATGACTATATTTAGATTGATACCGCATAGAGAAATGTTCCCTGATACCAAGATGAGGGATTCCTTTGGAATGCAGATAGATATAATTGATAAGAATAATGATCTGCTGTGAGCTTGACGGAAGTGTACAATAGATGAGCTTTCCTGCTTTGGCTCATCTTCCTTTTTCTTTTTCTTTTTTTCCCTCCCACCCTCTTTTTTTCTTTTCTTTTATCTTTCCCATAGTTGCTTATGTTCTGTGTCATGTACTTCGATATTTTTTGTAGGTTTTTTAGGTTTTTTTCATTACTATTAAGGAATTTTCCTTTGTAATTTTGGTTGTCTATATTTATATGTACCTGCTTAAAGCAAAATAAAAGTTTAAAAAAAGAAAAGCACGTCTGGAGTTTGCTACATGTACAATCAGGGTCTATTTGATTGGTCGTACAAGAAGCAAACAACAGTAAGTTTAAGTTCTTGTGAAGCTAAACTGAATGCACTGTCTTATTGTGGATTGTGAATGGTTGTTACAATTGTGTAAAGACATGAGAATTCCTGTAAAGTGTCCAATCCAGGTTTATCAGGACAACAAAGCATGTTTGGCTTTGCTGACTTCTGAAGGTTGTAAGCAAAGCACGAAGCACTTGCAACTGAAGCTGCAACATGCTAGAGAATGTGTTCAGAAAGAACTCGTAACGGTGTCCTACATGCCAGGAAATGAAATTCCTGCTGATTTATTGTCCAAGGTTGTTCCGAAGAATCAACACTGTACCTATATACAGAAACTGGGTTTGTACTGAGATTGTACTGACATGCTGCCCAGTGGTGTTCACAGAAAGGGGGAAGATGTTAGTTTCTGTTTTGCCACTGAGCAGCTGAATGGAGTCACAGGACTCTGTTTACATTCCTGGGATTCCATACTATTGGAAGTCTCACAGGAGAGGAGACGGGATGTGACGTTAGTGGTTTCCAGTTTCCTTTGTTCCTTTGTTCAGTTGCTCTCTGCTCTCATAGAGGGAGGATGTCTATTTCTTAGCTGTCTGCGTAACTTAGAAATAAAACTTTTTACAATGTAGCCCAAACCTCTTGTATCTTTCCTGTGCTGGAAACTCTGCTGAAGAACGTGCCTTGGAGCCTTATCAAAGGCTCAGGTCATTAAACACGTCGGGAGGCGATTCTGAAGGCTCTGCTCGGAGGAAGATGAGGCTTTATCAGCTTGGTCAAGCGGAGATTCTGACACATTGTCTCCCCACTTAGCATTGTACTTGACACTCCTAGTAAGCCGTACCATCTTTGTTTCAGTCATTAGCACTCTGTATGCATCCTTGTCGTATCCCACAAATATGCCATGCACACCATGTTTTCTGAGCTTGCTGCCCTGTGGAGTATGGACCCACATGTCAGAACCAAAGATTCTCATGTGCTTGACTTATGGCTTTTTACCAAACATCTTTTCATAGTGAGTACAACCTGTTGGTGAAGAATATCTCCTATTGTATGAATAAACTAAACAATTCAGAGATTCAGCCCAATACTCATCAGGAAGATTAGCATCATGCAACAAAGATATTAAGCCTTGCAGCAAAGTCTGATTTGCCATTTCACAAAGTCCATTCTGCCATGGAGCCCTTGGATTGGCAATATCATGGACTTCCGGTTTGCCGCGGTCATCGGGAAGAAGCGCGGAATAACCCCTCGGGTTTTTTAGAGGTCTTGCAAGGACTCTGCGGACCTCGGCACCCAGCGGCACCCTTGCGTGCTCTCCTATTCTTCGGGTTTGCTCAATAAACCAAAGACAGGATTGAGCTGCGGGAGCGAAGGGAAAGCACCACTAACCCCACGTTGCGCAGTCTCTGGCTTCTGGTGAAAGTGGCAAGCTTCCAGGACAAAAGAACAGATTTTAGACTATATGGGAAATATTTATCCATTGGAATACTGAGGGAAAAAATTGGAAAAATTCGGACAGCCAAGGGGCGTAAAAAGGGAGTCCGTCCCAGCAGCGGTGAGAAAAATGGCGCAGGAAACAAAGTTGCAAGTATGAAGATGGAAGGGAAAGACCCTGCTGAGTGAGTGTAAAACTGAAAGTCCTCAGATTCATTGTAGAAAGGACTGAGGCAAAGACTTAATTTGTAACAAACTTATCAGTGTGTGGGAGTAAGAGTTAAAGAGGGATTTTGTTCTTCTATCCCGGCAAGGACTTTGTGGTTCGCTGGGAGAGATATTAACATGCTGAGCTCCAGCCCAATAATCGCGGAGTGAAGCATGGATGGAGCCACAAGGGGTTTGAAGAGTCATTGTTGCGGGGGTGTGTGTGTGGAGATTTTAACTATCCCCCCTCAAGACTTCCAAGCCTTGACTTCCAAATCCCTTTTTAGACTTTTCCCTAAGGGAACTGGAGCGTGACTGCACCCCCTCTTTATTACAGTTTTTTTTTTGATTTGGTGTTTGACTCTTTGGCGAAGGAGGTGGACTCTGAACTCCCTATAAAGAGGAAAGTGTTACCCCTCTCTGATTTCCTCTTTGGATTAAGCCAGCAAGCGGCTGAAAAACAAAGAGGACCCTTTCTTTGATCCTTTCTGTTGGATTACAGTTTTACTGGGGTTTCCCAGGTGGATTAAGCCTCCAAGTGGCTAAAGAACAGAAGAGGACAGTTTGTGGAGGTTGGACTAACAGTTGCACTTACAATATTAAACTATACTGTTTGAATTGTGGACTATAAGCCAATTGGATATAAACTGGTTATTTCCGGTCTCCCTTGAGTCACGCTTTGTCTGATAGACAAAGGAATTGAAAGTCACGGGGGGGGGGGGGAGATGTACCAGATGACATCTAGGGGCAAACACCCGAATTGCAATTATAAAATAATCTTCTTTCCTGCCTTTCTTTTGAGTACTTACCCCCTCTAGTGGACAAAAGATTTCATTTCATTTCATTTCATTTATTTATTTACGGCTATTAGCCCATAAAATATGTACAAACATAAAAAAGCACAAAGGTTTAAAAACCGAAATATCTGACAACAGAAGGTGAACACTGCGATGCAAGGGTGGGTCATTGGGCAGAGCCAAATAACAGGATGTGGCCCGGAGAGCTCCAAGGGATGGTTCACAGAAAAAGGAAAACTGAAGACGAGATCCGACATGCACTCTCATCATAACTGTCCGATTAGATTTTGATGTTGTTGTTGTTTTTTGGTGGTTTTTGCGTGTGAGATAACCGCATTCAGGAATCTCGCCACCTGCAGAGTAACAGAAGGATCTGTATCCTGCAAAAGCAGTGCGGCGTGTGACTCAACAGGCCTGCTAACCAAGCGCAGTAAAGCAGGGCCCAGGAATTTAGTCCTGGCTATGCTATGTAGGGGACAGTTGAACATTATATGTGGAAGAGATTCAACAGTTTTCCCATCACACACGCATAGCGGAGACACCAAACCCTTGGAAAATCTGTGGCTCAGCAGGTTCGATGGAAGGACATTGAACCTTGCACGAATAAATGCAAGTCGGTGTGGTACTGATGAAAGAGATGACATGTATGATGGAAGGTCAAGTGGTGGGGTTATTCCGTGATACCTGGGGGAGCAGACACCCCCACCTCTGGCAAGGTTGTGTTGATTTTCAATGTCTGCTAATCTTTGCTCAATGAGGCTTTTAGCTGAGCGTAAGTTCATCTTTAGGGAGTCCGCTGGGGAAATTCCGATGCTCAGAAGTTTGGCATGGATTTTTCCTACCCACGGATTAACAAATTCGTCCCGCCAGAGGCACTGAAAAAGGTAATGGTCGGGAAGCCTATGCCAGCTGGACAGCCAATAGCCAAAGACTCGCTTCCAGATGACAGTCTCCAATGTTGCAATCCTTAACTCCAGACGTATGGCTGCGTTGCTCACACACATGGGGAGTTTCAGGAGGCGACGGAGAAACTGATTCTGCAATGTCTCCAGCGATGTTAAATTGGACCCAGGGGCCCAGAGTGGGGCAGCATAGCAGAGGGTGGAAACCACTTTTGCGTGGTATACCTTCAATGCAGAGGGGATGTGGGAGGCTCCGTCAGCCGCAAAAAATTGGAGTAGAGCGTAAAGTATTGTTTTCCCTTTGTTTAGTAAATACTGTATCTGTGGCTTCCAGCTTAGGTTGTAATGAAAAAAGACTCCCAGGTATTTAAATTTGAAAACCTGTTCTAATTGGACTCCATCTAACTTCCAGCTGTAAGTTTTCCGAGACCTGGTAAAGACCAGGACTTTAGATTTTCCATGATTAATGGACAAAAGATATATAAGCTTTAAAAATGTCAGGGGGAAATGGGGGGGGGGATTATAGGAACTCCAGGAGATAGGAGACCATCTAAACAAGAAGAAATTAAAGACTTGGATAATTTATGCCTAAAAATAAAAGAAGAATTCACACAACATGAACAACACTTGGAGAAAAAATTGGTAGAAGTACAAGAAACCCTGGATAGGAAGATAGAGGGGGGTGGTAGGAGAACTCTCAAATAAAATCAAAGATTTGACAGTACGGTTCAAGACAATGGAGGAAGCAGTGAAGAGGACTCAGAAAGAAGTGAAGGAGGCCAGGAAGGAGACAGATCAGGTTAAGGATGCAGTAATAGAACTGAGGAAAGTACAAGAGCAAATCTGGAACAATATGGCTTTGATGGAGATGCGTCAAAAGCAGATGAATTTAAAATTTAGAGGTGTAGCAGAAGAAGTGAATGAAGATATAAAGTCAAAAATGATTAAAGAACTGGCAAGATAGATGTATCTTAAAGAAGAAGAAATTGAGTAGTCAGTTGAGAATGCATTTAGAATAAAAGTGAGATCGGCGAAATCCAAATAAAAAACATTGCCTGGAGATTGCCTGATAATCTTTAATTCACTAGAGATGAGAAATGCAATTCTGAGAATGAGTTATAATAACAAATTACTCATAGACGGAAGACCAATTATAATTTTTAAAGAGATCCCTACCAGACTTTTACAAAAGAGAGATGGCTATAAACAATTGGTGACATTATTGAAGAAAAACGGAATTCAACATAGATGGGAATTCCCTGAAGGGATCTTCTTCTATTACAAAGAAAAAAGGTTTAAATTAACTGATGCCCAGGAGGTCAAGAAGTTCACAAGAAGATATGAGAAGGAACAACGAAAGATGGACACATACCCTGGAGGGCCTGTTAGATTTGCTGGACTGGACTTGGACCTAGAGAAGGAGAAGGAGGAGGTGGAGGAGGTGGAAAGGAAGAGGGAGGAGAAGAAGAGGGAGAAGGAGAAGGAAAAGAGGAAGAAGAAGAGGAGGAGGAAGAGGTGGAGGAAGAAGAGGATACTGATAGTAAAGTTACTGATCCCTAGGTTAAAATTACCGGTTTTGTTAAAATAGAGAAATGGCATTGAAAATGATAGCCTAGAATGTGAATGGGCTTAATGACAAACCTAAAAGATATAAAATTGAGCATGTTTTGAAAAGGCAGAATTTGGATGTAATATGTTTGCAAGAAACCCATGTCGCAAAGAAGCATAGACATGGTCTGATTAATAAAAGGTTGGGTAGAAAATTTATAACCTCAGATGTAAATAAAAAAAGAGGAGTAGTTTTGTATATAAAGGAGAAATTTGATCCTAAGCTGATTTCTAAGGATGAGAAGGGGAAAGTGATCGTGGTCCAAATAGCGCTGCAAGGAGAAAAACTGATCGTGGTGGGAATCTATGCACCAAATGAAAATAAGGCAGAATTTTTCAGAAAATTGGAGGAGAGATTGTTGGAATTTATGGATCAGAAGATAATATTAATGGGGGATTGTAATGGAGTAGTGATGCCAGAACTAGATAGAATGTCGAAAAGGAAAATAACAAAGGAGGGTAAACTTCCAAAGACTTTTTTTGAGTTGATTGATGGCTTAGTGGATATTTGGAGGCTGAAACACCCAACCACAAATCAGTATACTTTCTTCTCAGAACCTCATTAAGTTTGGGAAGAATAGATTATATGTGGGTCTCCAAGGAACTCGAGCAACAGCTCGCCGCCAATACCCTCATACCTGCAACCAATCCCTAATCCCCCCTGCTATGTCACTCAGCCAGATGTCTTTTCCAGCATCAGAAAGAGGCACGCCATCATACCGGTAGAGGGCCTCCTTGTTGAAACGTATGCCGGGGTGGTCAATGACCCGCCCACCCAGAGCCGCCACTCTACGCGCCACGGCCCACTCCAAGGTTTTCCTAGCTCTATTTATAGTGATCGGGCACTGGCTATCTCTCCAAACCCGCCTCTCCAGCAATGAGGACCACAGAATGATGATGTCCGGGTGAGAGGCCTTCAATTGCTCAAAATCCCCAAAAATATGCCACATCAAGTCAACTGCCTTTCGGTATGCTAGGTTGTTTTAGCCTAGCTGAATTACTAATGCATCTGGTGGGCCTTCCACTGCTGCTCTGGCTCTCACTGTGGGCAACATCTCAGCCCAGCGCATTCCCCTCCGCGATATCGAGGACACCTCGGTGTTTGAAGGTAAGTTAAGATGTGGCCCGAGACCGGTATTGATGGCACGAGCCCTGGCCCAATGCACGATGCTGTGTCCCAGTATCCAAATGTGTGCCCTCAAGTTTCCTGCAAAAGAATTGAAACAACAGGCTAAGGTAAGATGGGGAGCTTCACACGGGGTAAGCAGACATAATTTTTTTCTGACATAGCTTTTGTAAGCATCTGATTTCCAGCGGCCTAAGTCTTTTATCCTATCAGCCGATAGGCCCAGGTGCACTGCTGTAGTGGCTGCCCCTATACAAAATGAATGGGCCACGAACTCCACGGGGGTGCAGGCCACATGCTGCGATCGCCAAACGCATGACGCGGGTAAACTGGTGATGAGCCAGGAGTGAGCCATCGGCATGGATTAAGAGTGATCCTGCAATATTAGATCTCATGAACAAGAAGCGTCTAGTGTCTTTAACTGGGCATGGGCCTGATTTTTTGGTTGCCAAGAGTCAAATTAGGGCCCCTTTACCATACTGGTCAGTTTTGGAACTGCGAATCCGCAAGATCAAATCTTCCCATGATAGTGCAACATTGCTCAGAAGTAATCCCCGGGTAATAGCGTCTGGGCCACCCTCGCACACCACCTCCCCAATGTGGAGTGCACCGAAAAAGGTGATGGAATATGCCGCTGAGAATAAGCGGGCTTCATACTTTGACCAACATATTGTTCTTAACTTTTTATGGATTTGGTAAAGGATGTCAAACATTATGGGTTTCCGTTTGTCACTGCTGGGAGGCTGTAGCCTATGCCAGCCCTCCAAGGCCTTGCGCACTACAAACTCTGCACAGGGGTCGGAGGAATAAGCTGCCTTGCAGAAGAATAATATTGCCACCGCCTGCATATTAAGGGTCTTAGCTGCGCGGCCCAAACCTCTCAGGTGCAATAAATAGTGAAGGACCTTGGACTTGGAGGAGGGAGGAATAAATTCTGGTGGCACTGGAATTATTACGGAATCGTAGGAAATCCGACCACGCTTTCTTGTAAGATCTTAATGTGGAAGGCACCACTGAGGCTAATACTCCCTGCATCACTTCATTTTCCCAAGGCTCCAAAGGTGCTCTGGGAATGGCTGCGGCAGCTGTTGAGCATCCGGTGCTAACAAGCGAAAGCGGCCCATCTGAAAATGAGATAGGGCATCTGCGATGTCATTGTTAACACCAGGCACAAATTCGGCCGAAAAGTGGATGTTAAGCTCTAAGCACAAGAGGACAAAAGAACAAAGAAGGACCCCCACCCTCTGTGAGCGAGAAGCCTGCTTAGTTAGAACCAATACTACCGCCTGGTTGTCAGTGTGAAAGCATACCCTATGGTTACTGAACTCTTTTGACCACAAATGCACTGCTACCACGATCGGGGAAAATTCCAGGAAGGTTAGGTCTCAGGTAATGGGTCCACCCTGCCAAGCGGTGGGCCAGCGCTGAGCGCACCATTGTCCCCTAAAATAAACCCTGAACCCTAAAGAACCTGCTGCATCTGAATGTACCTGGAAGTCTACTTGTAGTAACATGCTATCCTGCCACAAGGAAATTCCATTATAGCTTTCCAAAAACTTAAGCCAAACTTCCAGATTGAATTTAACCTCTTTGGATAGGCGAACCCTATGGTGGGGGGATCGCAAGCCTGCTGACAACCTCGCAAGGCGACCGCAAAATGGGCGACCGGGGGAAACCACCCGGCAAGCAAAGTTCAAATGGCCTAAAAGTGACTGAATTTGCCTGAGAGTATCCTTTCTCAGAGGGAGAAGTTGCCAAATAAGGTCCCTAAGCGCAACTAATTTTTCTTTAGGTAGTCTAGAAGTCTGGGCGATTGTATCCAATTCAATGCCCAGGTACACCATAGTTGTGGCGGGGCCCTCCGTTTTGTCTGCTGCCAAAGGAACTCCCAGCTCCCCTGCCAGAGATGTGAAAGCCTCGAGAAGGGCAGAGCACTTCTGTGTACTATCGGCTATGAGAATAAAGTCGTCCAAATAGTACGACACACCCCCAGAGCCTGTTCTAAAGTGAAGTGCCCAGTCCAAAAAGGTACTAAATGCCTCAAAGGCTGCACATGCCACCGAGCAGCCCATAGGCATAGCCTTGTCTACAAAGTATGCCCCCTCGAATTTAAACCCCAGCCACCAGAAATCCTCCGGGTGTACTGGCAAGAGTCGAAAAGCGGATTCTATATCACATTTTGCTAGCAAAACACCTTTTCCAAATTTGAGAATAAGCTTGACCGCCTGATCAAAGGAGGCATACCTCACAGAGCAAAGTTCCTAAGGTATTGCATCATTGACAGACCCCCCTTTTGGGTGGGAAAGGTTGTGATTCATGCGAAACTCATCAGGTGCCTTTTTGGGGACGATACCTAACGGGGATATATGCAAACCGTCTATGGGAGGGACAGAGAATGGGCCGGCTACCCTCCCTTCCTTAATTTCCTTTAGAATTTTCTTATGCGCCACTTCAGGCATCTCTCTTACTGACTTTTGATTTGGTGGGTCACCTGAATTGGGGGGGGGGAGAAACTGGGATCCTGAAACCTAAGCTAAAATCCTCCCAGAGATATAACGCCACTGTTCTGTTTGGATAAAGATCAAGAAGGGATTTTAAAGGACTCAGCTTGATAGGGGAGAAGGCCAAGCCAAGGCCAAGGTTACTGACGATTTCCCTGTGGTCCGAATGAAGGTCCGTGGCCTCCCCTAGCACCCTGGTGGGAGAACCCTCTACCGCCTCGAAAGGGCTGCTTCCCCTTAAAGCAGGCCGTGGCTGGGTGGCTCCCGAGGCATTTTTCGCACTCGTGGATGTACTTACAGGTTGGCCTCGTACAAACCCCCTTGTTGTATTCCCAGCACAGTCGCCTCCGCTTCGAATCGGCCTTTCCGAATTTGGACGGTTCTTGAGGCTTCTTCTCTACGTAGGGACCTACATGCTCCATCCAATAATTTTGGTCCCTCAAGTCCCAACGTGTGGATGGTAGGAGGGAAGCATTTCTACGGAAATCTTCATCATATGTTAGTGCCGCGGACTTCCCAGCCAATTCTTGCGCCCTTCTGATGTAGGCCATGTAAGCTATTAAATGCATAGTGAGTTTGGGATAAGCCGCGCTGACTACCCTCATGAAAACATGGAACCCGTCCAACCAATTCTCGAAAGTACGACCGGCTCGGGGTGTCCTAAACCTCCGCTTGCCATAGGTACGCTTCTTTTCCCCTTTCCCAGTCATCTTAGCTGGTGGTAACAAGGTAAAAATGTCAACGAAATCACCGTTAAGTATCTTTGTCCTCTTTCTTTGAGATAAGTGATTACCGAGGATAAAGTCAGTGGACAAATTAGTGGACGACTTTACACCCTCAACTAATGCACCGTCCTTCCATTCTAAGGAACCGTTAAAGGATTTGCGGTACAAATTGGCCCTTCTTTCATGCACCCACAAAGGAAGCCCAGAGCTATCCTCACCCAAGCCCCAGTATTCTTCCATAGGGGCATCACTATCTGAGTCTGATGAAGAGGTACCTGAGTCATCTTCCGAGTCCAACCGCCTACTTCTCTTGTTCTTCTTCGACGTATGCTTCCTTTTTTCTTTCCTCTTTCCCCCTGTGGCCATCACTCAAGGTTGATGCTGGAACACTGGCCGAGTGTGCGCCCTGGTGCTCCTGGGCTTCCTTCTCAGAAGAGGAACCTGAGGCGCCCTCAGCTGCCGCGGGTTGCGACAGGGGGTCCTGAACAATACTAGGGAGACCTGCATCCTGCTGAGAGTTAGAACTATTAGATCCAACAGCCCCTACCCTGCCACCCTTAGGACCCAATTTTGACTTGCCAGCGCAGGAAGACTGAGATTGCATAAGGGGGCGGTTTGCCGAATTGCTCTCCGACTTCAATGCAGCCGAACTAGCAGCAGATGAGCTGGGGCGATCCTGATCGCAAAAGGGTGTTGGGATTCACAGGATACTGAGTAAGTCTGCAGCCTTCAACAGGATGATGCAATACTCTGTGAAGTGCTGGGTCAGAGTGACTCAGCAGGAGTGTGATTAATGTGATTGGCTATCACCTGTTTTAAAAAGGAAAGCCTGTTCAACAGTAATTGTGGTTGTGGTTGTGCTGTGGTATGGTGGTGCTGTGGTGGAGAGTATTCGTTTGCCTTAAGGAGCAGGTACTCTGTATGGACTGTTTTTGTAAATACCTGTATATAGCTCACATTAAAAAGACTGCACTGGAAAAACCTGGGACTCTGAGCGTTTCTGCTAAAAGCGCAGCGAGGAATCGCGACAGGGTTATGGGCCCAGCACGCTTCCGCTGCGCCAGAGTACAGGTGGCAGTTATCTAGCCGTGGGTGCTGGAGGTGAGCTGCAGGGATGGAGCAGTCCAGAACTGGCGTGTTGCTGGAGAAGCTGACGGCCACGAACTACAGCACCTGGTCGGTCCACATGCAACACTTCCTCAAGTGTGAGGGCCTGTGGAAGGTGGTGGAAACTCCACCGCAGCCCCCTGAGGAGGATGAGGACGACGATGAAAAGCTGGCACTAGCAGAGGCCCAGCTAGAAAAGGATGAGAAAGCTTTGGCTACGATCATCCTTGGAGTGGACGACAGCCAGCTAGTCTACGTAGCTGATAAGGTGACGGCAAGTGAGGCGTGGAATGTGCTCAAGGCTGTCCATGTGCGAGAGACAGCTGGCTCACTGATAACACTGACCAGGAGACTGTACCGGTGTCCGAAGAAACCGGGGGACTCCCTGGTAAACCACCTAAAATGCATAACAGGCTGTTTCCAGGAGCTAGCCTTGAGAGGGAGGCCTGTGGGGGAAGAGGACAAAGTCTTTATAGTCCTGAGTTCCCTTGATGCCAGCTATGATATGCTGATCAACTCCCTCGAGTCGGTAGAGACTGATAAGCTGACTCTGGAATATGTTACTGGATGGTTGTATGCAGAGGAGGACAGGCGTGCAGAGCGAAAGATGACCTCAGCCCAGCTGTTGGAGCATCCCAGAGGGAACAACAGCTGGGAAGAGCAGAGGTGTCGGGAGCCGGAGAAACAGCCAGGAGGAGCTGCTGCAGACCAGCCGGTGGTGAACAAAGTAAAAAGGTGGTTTTGCTGCAAGTCCAGTGGACATCTGCTGCGGGACTGCCCGAGGAAACAACAAAAACAGCAGAAGCACAGGAGGCAGCAGAGAGAGTCTACCGCTTGGGTGTCTGCAGATGGTCAAGAAAATGAAGAGCTGTGGGTTCTGGACAGTGGAGCTTCTCAAACATTTTGTAAAAGAAAAGGATTGCTAACTGATGCTAGGGCTTCAAACTAAAAACATGTAAGTCTTGCTACGGGCCAGAAAGCTAATGTGGTTTGTGAGGGGGAGGTTGTGTTCCCACAGCTGGGACACACATTCAGGAATGTGTTGTGTGTGCCTAGTTTGCAAAACAATCTCCTGAGCATTCCTGATTTGGCAAAAGCAGGCTTTGAAGTAAACATTGTGGGAGATCAGTGCCAGATAAAGCAAAATGGGGCAGTGTTGGCAAATGCTAACCTTAGAACTAATATGTATGTACTGCAGTGTGAGTCTAAGGTTGCGAATGTGCAAAATGTCCCGACCCATGATATGTGTATTCATCTCCTGCACAGGCGTCTGGCTCATGCTAGCTTTAAGGTGCTGAACAAAACATTGGAGTTATGTGGGGGGATGAAAAACATTTAAAGTTGTGATAATTACTTAGATTGCAATATCTGCAAGGAGGTTAAAAGCAGGGCTTGCCCAGTAGCAAGAGCAAGCCAGAGAGAAACAAAAAAAACACTGGAGTTGATTCATGCTGATGTAACTGGTCCTTTTCCACCAAGTGTCTCCCATAACAAGTACTGTTTGATCCTAGTGGATGACTATTCTAGAATTGGCTGGGTCTATCCATTAAAGCAAAAGTCTGGCGTTGCCCAAACTTTGAAGTTCTGGGTAAGAAGGGTAGAAAGGCAACTTGGCGAAAAGGTGTGCTCTATTCAGACAGACAGGGGAGGAGAGTTTATGGCAAGCTCCCTAAGAAACTGGTTGCATTCCCAAGGGATTAAACATAGGCTTACCAATGTGGCAACACCTCAGGAGAACGGAGTAGCAGAGCGCAGGGTAGTTGTCTTGCAGACACAAATGAAAGCATTGTTAGCAGATGCAAATCTTCCAATTAAGTACTGGGCTGAGAGTATTAAGACCGCGAATTATATTGGGAATTGCTTGTGGTCAAGGGTGCTAGATGACATACCCTATAAAATTCTCTATAACAAAAGTCCCAGTTTGCAGCATTTGAGAATCTTTGGGACAAAGGCGTGGGTTGACATACCTGTAAAGAACCGAAGAAAAGGTGGGAAAAGGGCATAGCAGTTGCTATTTCTTGGGTATGAAAGTGGTACGAAAGCCTACAGGTTTGAAGATGATAAAAATCTTTTGAGTTATAGTCGACCAGCCAGTTTTAATGAGCAAAGAAATTGGCCCAAGATACATGCAAACCTGCTGCCAGAAAAAGTTTTACTGCCAAGCATACCTTTATTGTATTTTTGGTTTTTATGGAAGCCGCCCAGAGTGGCTGGGGAGGCCCAGCCAGATGGGCGGGGTATAAATAATAAATTATTATTATTATTATTATTATTAGGCAGTTGAAACAAAGCTAAGAATTTGGCAGCTCTCCCAGAGAAACTGAAAGGGAGGAGGTAAAGGTTGAGCATTTTTCTCCAGCTGCTAGCATGGTGCAGGGGGGAAAAGAAAGTGCAACAGGGACAGGAGGAGGTAAATCTCCAGAATCAATCCACCTCAAAAGCAGTCCTGAAGGTAGCCCAGGGGGTGAGATTAATGAACCAAGGAGGTCTGCAAGAAGTAATAAAGGTCAACCTCCAGACCGTTATGGGTTCCCAGCCACCATAAACCAGGTTTGTGTAACTGAGCCAGAAAACTTTGAAGAAGTGCAAGAGTTACCTACTCTAGAGAAAGAGGCGTGGTTAAAGGCAATTCAGGCAGAGTATAACTCTCTGCTAAACAACAATGTGTTTGTACCTACAGAATTGCCTGAAGGTAAAAAGCCCATAAGCTGTAAGTGGGTTTTTATGGTGAAAAAGCTGGCTGATGGTAGTTATCAGAGGAAAGTCAGGTTGGTGGCAAGGGGCTTTACACAAAGAAAAATGATACATTATGATGAAGTGTTTGCCCCAACAGCAAAGGCTGAAACAGTAAAATCAGTTTTAGCAATGGCAAGTCTGAGAGGGTTAAAAGTTAATCATTTTGATGTTGCCTCAGCATATTTAAATGCTCCTATTGACGCCGAGGTGTATTTACAGCAAATACCAGGTTATGAGCTGGAAAAAGGCAGCATGGTGTTAAAACTGCAAAGGGCACTATACGGGTTGCACCAAAGTGCACATCTATTGCATGAATGCATAGACACAACTTTGAAAAAGATGGGATTCAATCAAAGCCTGGCTGATTCCTGTTTATATTCAGCAATGGTGCAAGGAAGTGTTTGTTATTTACTTTTGTATGTTGATGATATCTGTCTAATAACAACTGCACAAAAGCAAGTGTCTTGGTTTATAAACAGCCTAGGTAACAAATACAAACTGAAGTATTTGGGAGAGATTCAGAATTACTTAGGAGTAGAGGTTCAGAGAAATGAAGAGGGCGTCTACTCTCTGAGTCAGAAGGAAAAAATCGAAAAGTTACTGAAGACATATGGAATGGAGAGGGCAAATGAGGTTGACACTCCCATAACTACCCAGTACAAAAATGAACCAGAAGGACAAAAATGTGAGAATGCAACAGCGTTTCATTCTCTGTTGGGTTCTCTGTTATATTTAAGTTGTTGGACAAGACCCGACATAACATTGGCAGTGCACATGTTAAGCCAAAGAAGTGCAGACCCGGCTCAGAGAGATTGGGTAGCACTTAAAAGAATCCTAAGGTATCTGAAAGGCACAAAAGATTACAAACTGGTGCTGGATACAGGATATGATCAGCAAGTGTATGCATACGCTGATGCCAGCTGGGGAGACAGAGAAAATGGAAAATCTACCACTGGCTATGCCATATATATTGGAAATGCCCTGGTTCAGTGGAAATCCCAGAAACAAACATTTGTTGCCACAAGTACTTGTGAAGCAGAGTACTCAGCCATAAGCGAATGTGTGTCACAAATAGAGTGGTTTGCTTGTCTAACAAAAGAACTTGGAATACCTTCTGAAATGCCAATCACTGTGCTAAGTGACAACATGGCTGCACAACAGCTTGCTAACCAACAGAACTTTAAGAGCAAGAGTAAACATATTGCTATAAGATACGGAAATGTGAAAAATGCTTTGGAAAGAAATGTGTTAAAGGTACAGCACTGTAACACAAAATGTAATGTGGCGGATTTGTATACAAAATGTTTGGATGCTCCTAAATTTCGAAACTTAAGAGAATTATTAGGTCTCAAGCCTTTGACTTAAGGAGGAGTGTTGGGATTCACAGGATACTGAGTAAGTCTGCAGGCTTCAACAGGATGATGCAATACTCTGTGAAGTGCTGGGTCAGAGTGACTCAGCAGGAGTGTGATTAATGTGATTGGCTATCACCTGTTTTAAAAAGGAAAGCCTGTTCAACAGTAATTGTGGTTGTGGTGGTTGTGCTGTGGTATGGTGGTGCTGTGGTGGAGAGTAGTCTTGGGAGGCTGCTAATGGTACCACAGCCCCTTGGCCTGCAGGCCTGCATTGCCTATAAAAGGTCTCAAAAGCAGAAACGCCTGCGGGTTACATGGCATGACCAAAGCCTGGGAGCCGCCCTGACTCCCTGGCGCACCCCCAGCTCCAGAAGGACCCTGCTGATTTCCCCTAGCCACCATAGCAAAGCTCAATAAATCTGAAGACCAAGTTCAGTACAGTCTACCCTGAATGAGTTACACAGGCCTTGCCCTAAGCCTAAATAACCTAGTTGTGTAAAAGGCTATAACCTAATGGCCTAGCTTAGTAAAGTCTACCCTGACTGGGTTAAGTGTATTGAGTTGCACCCACTAGTTCAGAATTGTCTACACTGGCGGGTTAATCGGGAAATCTCACAACACAGTTATGCACCTACGATCAGCACAGCCTCCACCAAGGCTGCACTAAAGACTACACAAGTATGATATGACAGAGAAAAGTTATAGGCAGCCCAAGGCCCACTACCACAAATGGCTATTGCGTAATGTCAGAGGTAAGTTGCTAATGGCGCACTGCCAAGAGGCAAATGGCTAATGCAGTCCTGCCAAGCGGTAATTGGTGAATGTAGTACAGCAGAGAGGTAACACAACAACACAATGCTACACCGATAAGGTGTCAGATTGAATGCCACCAGTATAAGATATAAGGTATAATGTAAAGGTATATACTGTAGAAGGTATACTGTATAAAGGTATAAGATTGAGTGCCAGCAGTAAGAAACTTATTAAATGCAATAAGCTGTGCCTAATTCCAAGCCTGAGATATAATACGCTTAATTTATAACTGCCAATGCCAGCCACCAATCAGGCGAAGATAGGCACAGCAAACCCAGAAGGCTGCCTACCCCCGTGAATAAACTTTAACTAAAACAAGGATAATCACAGTTTCTTTTAGAAACCCCAAATCTGCATTGATTAATAGGTAGAGAACCCCGAAGGCACTTCCAGTTGAAAGCCCCTTTAAATTAAATGCCCTCAAATAAAATTAATTAAGAGGTGAATAAATTAAGAAGTAGCTATTTATAAAGAAGTAGGTATTAACTAAGAGGTAACTTAATAAGAGGTACAGATAGGTAGCCGTGTTGGTCTGCCATAGTCAAAATAAAAAAAATCCTTCCAGTAGCACCTTAAAGACCAACTAAATTAGTTCTTGGTATGAGCTTTCGTGTGCATGCACACTTCTTCAGATACTTCTTCAGGTATCTGAAGAAATGTGCATGCACACGAAAGCTCATACCAAGAACTAACTTAGTTGGTCTTTAAGGTGCTACTGGAAGGAATTTTTTTTATTTTAATAAGAGGTAGGTAATAAAGAGGTAGGTATCCCGACTTCCAAGACTGTACAAATCAAGAGATATGCATCCTTGACACTGAAATTAATTAGCTAGGATTCAAAGGCAGTCACACTACAGCAATGGTGCCCCAGCGCGGGGGTACCACGTAGAGCCGCTAACAGCAGAATTGCCTGAGCCAAAGCCTTGGCGCAGCACAATACACTTTAAATTCAATCATAAAACAACCACAATGGAAGCTGACCCAAATAAGCGGCAATTAATCAAAGGATGAACTTATTGCACCGTGGACTAAAGCGAGGGGTCTATTGGTGTACTAGGACACAGGAGACCCGGCCACTGCCCACGTAAAAAAATACTATAAGCCCTTGACCAATGAGCGATGATTAAGA